>NC_142935.1:51684991-51699991 GCF_046866305.1 Octopus bimaculoides
ACTCTTAAATGTGTAAGGGAAGGTTTTATATCGCTTGACCTTCCTGGGAATATCGACTAACTGTTTTGCTGAGAATGGAGGCTCATAGGCAGGTAAATATTTTCATCACTGTATTCTTTCGTTCTTTTCTTGGTCTCTGTTACTGGATTGCGGTCAACATGGGGCTCTATCTTGACGGGTTTAGTCGAACAAACGGAGCCCAGTATATATTTTAAAGTCTATTCCTTACTCTATAGGGCGCTTTTACTGAATCATGGCTCAGTGGTTAGGGCAGCGGACTCGCGGTCGTATGATCGCAGTTTCGATTCCCAGACCGGGAGTTGTGAGTGTTTATTGAGCGAAAACACCTAAAGTTCTACAAGGATCCGGCAGGGGATGGTGGCGAACCTTGCTGTACGCTTTCACAACTTTCTCTCACACTTTTTTCCTGTTTCTGTTGTACCTGTATTTCAAAGGGCCAGCCTTGTCACACTCTGTGTCACGCTGAATCTCCCCCGAGAACTACGTTAAGGGCACACGTGTCTGCGGAGTGCTCAGCCACTTGCACGTAAATTTCACGAGCAGGCTGTTCCGTGGATCGGATCAACTGGAACTCTTATCGTCGTAACCGACGGAGTACCAACCAACGTTACAGAAGCACAAACAAACCAGTAGCGGCTAACAAACGGTGTGGGGATGTAAACACAAAACAGGCGCACGCGCGTACACATGTATCCTTTTATTTGTTTGTCATTTAACTGTGACCATGCTGGAGCACCGTCTTAAAGGGTTTTGGTGAAAAAAAAATGACCCCAGGACTTATTCTTTGTACGCTTAACACTTATTGTATCGGTCTCTTTCGCCGAACCGCTTAATTACGGGGACATAAACACATCAGCATAGACTGTCAAGCGATGGCGAGGGGGAAACAAATAGAGACACACATACTTAGACGCGCGCGCGCACGCATATATATATATATATATATATATATATATATATATATATATATATATATATATATATATATATACAACGAACTTCTTTCAGATTCTGTCTATCAAATCCACTTGCAAGTCTATAGTAGAAGACACTTCCCAAGGTGCCACGCAGTGCGACTGAACCCGGAACCATGTGGTTGATATATATCTTTACGACAGGTATCCATACAGTCTCCACCCACCAAATTATTATAGCCCTGGGCTATAGTAGAATACACTTGCCCAAAGCACTGCGCAGTGGAATTGAACCGGAAACAAGATAGTTGTGAAGTGACTTTCTTAGCCACACAGCCATACTTGCAAGCATATCTTTATATACGTGTTTGTGTGTGTGTATTTGCGTGTGTGTGTGTGTGTGTTTGTGTGTGTGTGTGTGTGTGCGCGCGTGTGTGTGTGTGTGTGTTCTTAACTGTAAAAGCGGTGATATATCACTCAACCCCATCAGCTCGCACATAAATAATTGGAATAATGAATTATTTTGTCAAGGCACCAGGTCAATTAAAGATCCTACCTATGTTCTATAATCGTTCAATCGATTCACGGAACATCTTCAGCAATTATATCGATAATATTCCCAATATTAATTGGAACTTACGTTATTGAACCCTGAAAGAATGAAAAGGATCAAAGTCGACTGTATTTAAATGTGAACACCAAACTCGATAACATATCTATCATGTTACACCGTACCACAATCATTATTCTAATTGATTTCTTGTTACTCCTTTGACTGGGCACAAGCATAGTTTTTAACTATGGTGAAGTGTATTGATTGCAAAATTATACTATTAATACATCTTTCATCGATTTTACATGAACGAGAGTGAAAGACGTTTACAAGGAGTTTGTTCGCCATAACGGAAAAGTAAGCTCTCAGTATATTGAGTTCGTGTGCTGATTTCCGTCTTCGGTTGCCTGTATGTATTTCATTTCACCTGCGTCGTTAATACCTTTATCTTGTATTTCGTATCTATCTATTTGTTTGAGTCTTTAGACTGCGACCATGCTGCGGCACCACCTTAAAGAGTTTAGTCGAACGAATCGACCCAAGAACTTTTTTTTTTTGTGTTCATTGTTAAAGTTTGGTATTGGTATTTATTCTATCGGGCTATTTTCGCCGAATCGCTAAGTTACGGGTACGTAAACGAACCAAAACCGGCTGTCAAGCAGTGGAGAGGGAACAAACACAGGCACAAAAACGCATATGCACAGGTACACACACACGTATACTCGAACACAAACACACCTAACACACACACACACACACACACACACACACACACACACAACGAGCGTCAGTTACTTGTCGTCAACCAAATCCACTCAGAAGGCTTTGATCGGTCTCCGGCTATTGCAGGAGATACTTGCCCAAGATCACTCAGTGAGATTGAACTCGAGACCATGTGGTAGTGAAGCAAACTTCTTACCACACACCCTCGTCTGCGCTTTGTGGTGATATAAAGCTAAAATTTGCTTATTACCCATCCCTGGCGTGTGCGTGTGTGTGTGTGTATGTGCGTGTGTGTGTGTGTATGTGCGTGTGTGTGTGTGTGTGAGAGAGAGAGAGAGAGAGAGAGAGAGAGAGTCTTGTGTGTGTGCCCGCGCGTGACACACACATACGAACTCAGGACTATTTCCACGAGAAAAGAGACCCTTTTTCTACGAGACTGATTTGGCACCTGTTTTGGATGGTTTCATGGGAGAGAGAGAGAGAGAGAGAGAGAAGAAACAAGAGTAGGACATGAACGAGAGAGAGAAGGGTAAGCATCTTCGATTAATTTGCGGTCCCTTCCTGTTCGATTTCACGGAATCCTCTCAGAGATCTTTTACCTGCATCATAAATCCATCTACTTGTCACTCTTTAATGCCGATGATGCACAAACCACCACGTTTGCTATCTGCTCTCTTTCCATCTGCATGTTTCGCGCGCGCGCACACACACACACACACACACAAACAAACAAACAAATAAACAAACAAACAAACAAACAAACAAACAACTACAAAAACAACAAATCGCTTCCGAGATTTACCACGATAAATCTACCACGTGCATACAGTCGCAAAATGCGAAAACGTTTTCAGTCACATGAAACGATCAAGAGGAGTGGAATGGACAATATTCTTAATATAATCGTTCCCAAACATTACATTTTTGTGCCGGCCACTAGACTCATCAGTAACTTCGGTTTTTGAATAGAATCACTGTTACGGGTTGCCATAATTTCCATATCTTCAAGGGGAGTAACCTCTGCGTGTCTGCAAACTACTTCGTCGAGCAATCTTTTAGTGTGTAATGTACAATGAAAATATTCGTAAATAACCGTCATCTTTGCTGCTTTGAGTTACTTTCTGTTCTGACACTCGGTTTTCCATAGTACCAGATTACATGACCGCTTGTCTTTCACAACAACAAAGCTGGCAATAAAATATTCTCACCTACTTATGAGATTCGCCACGTTTTTGTCTTTCTTTTTATCTCTTCTTACATCGGGAGTTTCCTGTCAAACTTATTCTATTCTCCTATGTGTCGACGTGGTTCTCTCCGGCTTCAATTGAAGCTCAGGACTATCTCTCTCTCCCCGCTTTCTGTAATTTAATTAACTACATATTGTTATCGCTAATCACACACCTTCCACAAATACACACACACACACACACACACCATTATACAGATGATATTAGTCTTCATTCCTAATTAATCTTGGCACACAGACTTCATTTACACGCAACCTCGCTGAGCCAGAAAAGAAAACATCTAAAAAAAATGGCAGTCAAACCACTTTCATTTAATACTCTACCGTTTTCAGTGAAGAAGAAAACATTGGGTAATGGAGTCCCTGATATACAAAGATCCACGATGCTCATAGTTGAGACACCTTGTATCATACATAGATCTATTCGATCAGGGCCAAACTGAAACCAAACATCTCCATAGACGTGTTGCTTTCTCCACCGCCTCCTCTATCGCTACTGCAGTATCATCTTCTACTGATTGAAGTTGTGTGATCTCAAAGCATTTTTATTCGGAGCCTACTGGACTCGTTCGTCTTCTCTCCTCTCGTAACCAATATCGTGTCCACTACCATCTTCTCCTTTCAAAGGCCATTTTCTCTAGCATTTTTTCCCAAAACATCACTCCTCTGAAACTCTTATCTACCCTTATTCTTCTTGCAGTCGTCTACTTGAAATTGTTCAAGGAAATTTTCGACCACATCGGTCACAAAACGTCTGAAAAACAAAACAAAAGAGAAACACACTTCCTCATATTAAACCCTTGCCAGTCTAAAGTATTTTCCTAAGTTTGTCCTAAACGTTCATGCTTGTTTTCAAACTTTGTCCTTGTTTCACACATTTCTGAGGTATCGCCTGCCAGACGTACATATGTCTTCTACGAAAGCCTCTTGTTAAAACTCGACATCTCAATCTCACTCATCAAAACTGAGTACATTTCATAAATACACACACTTTGAATGACCACATTTTTTATATTGATTTCATCTCTGCTCGACTAGCGTTAATCTGAGCTAAACTACTTCAACACAACTTATAGTCATTCTTACACAACGAAATCTATCTAATTACTTAGTGCTTTAAGTCTCCAGTGACCCTTCATTATGAACATACATTTATAAAATAGCTTTCACTGATCACCAATGTTTGAATCCCTTCTATATCTAAAAAAATACTTCTCTGAACAGTTGTTCACTCTCTGTAAGTTAAAACGGTCATTTTCTTCTGTTCACATAAGTGAAAAGTTGTAACGGTTGCACACGGTTTGGACTGCATCTGTCAGATACACGCACTCTACTCACCATCATGCTACCGCCATTAGACAAGTTTTCCCCTCTTTCTCTTCTATACAGTTACAGCTGGATTTTTTCGTCTCGTTTAATATACTGTGTACAAATCCCGCTTTAATCCACTTCAAGCAATTTCACTTTCTTCTTACAGTTGCTCACACACTTCATCATATTAAACCCTTGCCAGTCTAAAGTATTTTCATAAGTTTGTCCTAAACGTCCATGTTTTCAAACTTAGTTCTTGTTTCATACATTTCTGAGTAATATAAAGCTTTTCCTTCATAAGTCCCAAGTTACTCTCTCTCTCTCTCTCTCTACTTATTGAAAAAACAAAAATGGGAAGGTGTATCATATATGATGCATGGGCACAAGGGAAATATGTCCAGTGTATCACGCATGATGCACTGAACAAGCAAAAGGATAAACACTTTTGATTAATCCTTTTCTCAAAAAAAAATAGCAAAAATCTAGAAATACCCTTCCAAATATCGACTCGCTTACAGTTAAAGCTGAGCACCAATCACAATGAAAATCAGCTCGGAAAAGTCTCAAGGTCTATGGACACAGCATTCCTCTGAAAAAAGAAAGAGAAAATGGTAGGGTTATAGGTAAATATTTAGATAGTGAAATAGTTTGGTTATTTATACATTGGAAGGATAGAGATGAGTAAAAAAAAGATAACTACCTGGATAAATAGGTAGATATAGAATAGATAAATTGAGAAATAGGTAGGTGGTAGGTAAACAGAGTGAAATGGAAGAGAGAAAGAAATAGATTGACATAGGGAGACAAAATTGATATAAAAAACGGAATTAAGTATAGCAGAAATAATGCAGAAGAAAAAAGAAGTTCAAGAATGAGCGACTGAGTGAAGGGTGGACTAGACAAATATAGTCTTGTCTGTGGCTTTTATTTTTTCTCTTTACACCGGATGTTGTTAAAGGGGCTGTGTGTTCTCACGGTATCGGTAACAGTGGCGGCTTACACTTATATAGGAAACACACACATTTATCGGTTTATCAATATACATACACACGCGCTCACACACGCACACTTACATACACATACACACACGTACACACACGCGTGCACACACACACACACACAGAGAGAGAGAGAGAGAGAGAGAGAGAGAGAGAGAGGCATAAGTGAGCACATGGATATAGAGACGCTCACATTGTGAGGAGTAACTCTTAGACAAAACTGCCGAAAACGTACCCACAAACACAGACGCTCTGTTCGACATGCTCGCATACACACACACACACACACACATACACACACACACACAAACAAACAAAATTACACAGGCACACGCACACCTTCAAGCCTAGCAACTGAAAGAAACATAAAAACCAGATATACGCGCATACACTCACACCCGCACACATACACACACACTAGTGCAAACATATAGATACGTGCGCTAGTTAGTATGTGTGTGTGTGTGCGTGTATGTTGTATGCGTGTGTATACATGTACGTACATATATATGTATGTGTGTGTGAGTGTGCGTGTGTGAGTGTATGTATGTACATATATTTTTTTCTTACGTGCGTGCGTGTGTGTGTGTGTGTGTGTGTGTGTGTGTGCGTGCGTGCGATGACACCGTAGCTGGGTCATTAATCACGCTGCTGGATTGTTTAAACATAACTAACATACTTGAAATACGTCTATGTATGTGAATGCGTTGTGTGTGCGCGTGCGCGTGTGTGTGTGTGTGTGCGTGTGTGTGGATGTGTATGTGTGTGTGTGCGTGTGTGTTTGTATGAGGGAAAGAGAGAGAGAGAGAGTCTACGTAGCGTTTATATATATATATATATATATATATATATATATATATATTGCATACACGGGTGTTGGCAATGGTGATAAATAGAAAAAGTCTCAGAAACTCGCTTCGCAATTATGGGGCCCCGAGTCCGATCACACCAGTTGGCATCATGTCTAAGAGTGTCTTGTAAATAGCATCGAGAAGATCTGAGCTTTTTGAGTTCAATTCACTGTACAGGTCATCCAGAAATCCAGCCTTGTCACAAATGTCACGTTTCTAGTTATCCTTTATTTGTTTCAATCCATTTAGACTGCGGTCATGCTGGTGCACTGCTTTGAAAGGCTTAGCCGAACAAATTAACGCCAGAATTTTATTTCTGGAATATATTGCCCCTGTAGGTTTTGCCGAACCGATAAGTTATGGAGCTGTAAGCAAACCCACAGCAGTTTTCAAATCGTGATGGAGGAGAAACGCAAGCTCGATGACGCTTGTGCACACAAAGACACACACACACACACACACACACACACACACACACACACACACACACACATTTACACACACACGCATGCGCATACACATACACATACACACACACACATATACACACACGCACACACATACATACACACACGCACGCGCGCACGCGCACACACACAAATACACACACGCACACACACACACACACACATGCACTTATACACACACACATACTCAAGCTTCCACACGGTTTCTATGCACCAAATTCACTCATAAGGCGTTGGTCACTCCCAGACTACGATCGAAGGTACTTGTACAAGCGCAAAAGTTGCAACGCAGTCGGAGTGAACGTGGAACCCTCTAGCTACAAAGCACGCGTTGAATCCACACAGCCGTTTCCAAATTTTGTCTTAGAATTACGTTCAAGATCGTATCCCTTGACTCAAGACGTGCCTTTATTTCTCTTGGTATTAAGAGGAGATAGATATGTAGATACTGTGACCTTTATGCTATTCTCTAACACTTGGAGTAGCGTTAAATGCAGCTGAAAATTTTGTATAAAGTAAATTATCAAACATTAAGGGACAACTTTAGATAATGAAAGTAACATGATGATGATGATGATGATGATGATGATGATGAATACACGTTTGGTAATAACAAGTGGTGTGGTAGTGATGATGGCGACGAGGCGGGGAAGGAGGGACAATGACGTTGTGACTATGATGATCAAATCATGGCCGCCGCTGTAATAATAAACAATTGTGACGACAGTTACGATGACGACGACCTCGCCGATAACAAAGATGTTACGTTCCAACTGATGTTGATTAAGAGGATGGATATTTTCTCACCAAGATATTCTTCTTCTTTACTAACAATATTATGGCAATCGCCGCTTTTTCACTCAGTCTTTATCTCTCTCTACCTATCTATCTATCTATCTGTCTCCCCCCCCCTCTCTCTCTCTCTCTATCTATCTATCTATCTATCTATCTATCTATCCATCTATCTGTCTTTCGCGCATTCACAAACCTACGTACGTATGCACGCAAGCTTACACTCAAACACAATAAACCAACAGAGATACCCTACATCGATTGATCGCATGCAGTAAATAGATAAACAAATACACACTAGAAATATTGAATTGGAATATTTTACAAGAAGAAAAATACTATAAAACTTGACAATACAACGAACAGTACAAACAACTCTATCGCAAGCTATTGATAATCTATTATATTATCGATTTTTAATGCAATTACACACGTCGCTTAGTCTTTCTCTGTTCCTTTTCCATCTCGCCTTCTCTCTCCCCCACTTTCTCACCCACTTCCTTTTCTTTACTTCGTTTTATTTTGTTTATGGTTGTTATTGCTTTTTAGCTTTGTTTATTGTTTTTTTGTAGCTGTTATTTTTGTTTTGCTTTGTTTTGGTGTTATTGTTTTTTTTTCTTTTTCTTTTTCTTTTTATAAACTTTTAATAGCGGAATGTTTCCTGAAGAATTTTCACTCATTTATTTAGATGCTTTATTCGCCTTCGGTTAATAAAAGCTGTTAATCCTTTGAGAGAGCCACACTCTTTCTCTCTCTCTCTCTCTCTCTCTCTCTCTCTCTCTCTCTCTCTCTCTCTCTCTCTCTCTCTCTCTCTCTCTCTCTCTCTCTTCTGTAAAATTCTTCGCTGTGGAAATCTTGGTCAGATCTCCCTCTAGTTGTTTAACTTAACGATTTGTACTGCTGCCTTTCACCACGCTCCAAGGTCTATGTGTAATCGAATGCGCGTGCAACACACACACATACACACACAGACACACACACACATACACACACACAGACACACACACACCACAATCATGCACACATAAACAGACACAAACACAAATGTGTTTGTGTATGTGTTTGTATTCTTATGTAACGATCAATATGTAGTTGTATATGTATCTGATGTAATCTGCAATCGACTAGGATAAATGAATAAACGTGTTTCTCTCAGTCTTAACTAAACATTTAGTATATTAACAATTGATATAATATTAACTGTATTTACGCGCATGCTCTTAATTACTAATAATTAATTATTGCTGCTAGAAAATTTTACACGATATGTTCTATTTTGAAGTAAAGATGGCGGACTTCTCATAACGCCATATTTACTCGAGTCAAGATACGTACCAGTCATTCTAACATGGAAACATCGGTCGTTCAGTCATTTATTTATCCTTTTATTCTTTTACTAGTTTCAGTCATTGACTTGTGGCTATGCTTGGTCTCCGTTTTGAAAAGCATTTTTTCATTGATCGTACTGGCTTAAGTATTGATTTCCGTCAATTGCTTGTTTTATCGAACGAATACTATTTATCGGATGGCCAAGTTACATTTTGGTGCAACGAATCGCCACTCGACTGACCCTTTTTTTTTTACAACGATATAGTCCAATGGTGCTCAACCGGGGGTCCATATGGCTCTTGGGGGTTCATATAAGATCTTGTTGTTAAAAGTTATCTGTAATAAATTGGTCATACTTTTACAATACACAAAATATTTTAACAATTTTTTATGCAATTCCTAATAATATTTGATTATAGAAATATGACGGGATTTCTTTTTAAACATCGAGTGGCTATCAGAGTCCCCCTGAATAAAATAGGAATCACAGGGGTCCATCGGTGATAAATGGTTGAGAACAATACAGTAATCCCTCGCCATATCAGTTCACCTATCGCGCTCTCAGTACATCGCGGATTTTTCTGGCTAATATAGGTAAATTTATATCGCCGATTCCTCAGTATATCGCGGGTTTCTGCGGCTGATAGGCATTTATATATTTTAGATTTTAATTATTTCTGTGAGAGGTTTTCGAGCGTAACACCCGCGATAGTTGAGGATTTATAGTGCAGAAAAAACATATACATACATATAGTACATGCATAGTCCTGCTCATATGCACACACACATTTACATGCCATTAAAACAAACAGTAGAGTGGTGAAAAAAAAGTTTTTGTAAAAATTTCGTGTCCCTGAATTCGGCGTTTAAATCCCACCAAAGTTCACTTTGCTGTTAATCTACGTCTATCTCATTCTCTCTGCCCCACTTCATCCTACACATTCTCTTTCTTGTATACACGTGTGTTGTGTGTGTGTGTGTGTGTGTGTGTGTGTGTGTGTGTGTGTGTGTGTGTGTGTGTGTGTGTGTGCGTGTGTGTGCGTGTTTGTGTAGGAGTGTGATTTTTGGACTAATGGGCATATGTCAATTAGTGTGTTGATGTGTTGAGTAAAGCACTAGCTCATTTTGATGTCAACCGTTGGACTTATCCCATCCATAAAGGACAGTTGCAGCATGGGTCGACACGATCGTCGTACGGAATAAAGACTAATACCAAATACATCTTCTGTTTCCTTAATTGATTATTTAATATGTGGCTGTGTGATAAGTAGCTTGCTTCCCAACCACATGGTTCCGGGTTCAGTCCCACTGCGTGGCACCTTGGGCAAATGTCTTTTACTATAGCCTCGGGCCAGCTAAAGCTTTGTGAGTGGATTTGGTAAACGAAAACTGAAAGAAGCCCGTGTGTGTGTTTGCGTGTCTGTGTTTGTGTCCCCCCACCACCACCATCGCTTGACAACTGATCTTGGTGCGTTTACGTCCCCGTAACTTAGCGGTTCGGCAAAAGAACCAGATAGAATAAGTACTAAGCTTACAAAGAATAAGTCCTGGGGTCGCAATTAAATAACTGAAACAAATAATATATATATATATATATATATATATATATGCATACATACATACATACATACATAGCACATAAATACATATGCATGCATCTAGACATGAAAATATACACATAAAAACGCATCCATAAAACAAACATACAAATCTGCGCATACACTAACACCAAATATTGCACACACACACACACACATGCACAAATACCTAGATGATGTTGATAAAAGTTCCAATGAAGGAGCCGTGAATCTATGTTAGAGTCCGGCTCTTACTCTATGGACAAGAAATACAGAAATGAAACTGATTGATAACATACATACATACATACAAGTATATATATAACATGTGTGTGTCTTTGGCAGCCGCTTGACATATATATTGCATGTGTTTTGTTTATACGCTAATATGCTGCAGGATTAAAGCGGTAAGCTGGCAGAAACGTTTGCACACCGGGTGAAATGCTTAGCGGCATTTCGTCTGCCGCTATGTTCTGAGTTCAAATTCCACCGAGGTCGACTTTGCTTTCATATTTTCAGGGTCGATAAATTAAGTACCAGTTGCGTACTCAGGTCAATCTAATCAACTGCTCCACTTCCCAAAGATTTCAGGCCTAGTGCCTAGAGTAGAAAAGAATATGTTGCAGGATAGCATCCTGGGAAAGCTCCCGCTACATGTCGCAGAGTGGTAAAGAACGCAATATCGCAGACAGGCAAGGTGTCTTGCGCCTGAGATGATCGAAAATGATAGATATCGATATTTCCCTATCGTTTATAATTCCACAGCACCATTTTACAATTTCCTCTACTATGTTTGTGCGACCGATAATATTTACATCATTAGAGCTGCTTTTAATTCGAAATTTAATTTTGTTTCACATGTTCCACACCACAGCACATCAGCAAATACACTTCACACTATTTGCATATATTTCCCAGACCAGTGATTCGATTCGTTTCGAAGAGAATCGTGTAAATGGTACTATGGAGCTATAACAATAACAAAATATCGATATCTGTCGTTCTCAATCGCCGCAGGCAAGTTGTCTCGTCTATCTGGGACATCATAGTCTTTAACACCCAGCATCGTGTAGGGAGCTTTCCCAGGACATTGTCCTGCAGCAAACTGGCGAATATACAAAGCATATACACTATGTATGTGTGACCGATAATACATGCATACACACATGCATACACATACACACGCGCGCGCGCACGCACACGCACACACACAAACACACAGAGTCACACTCACACACACAGAGTCACACTCACACACACACAGAGTCACACTCACACACACAGAGTTACACTCACACACACAGGGTCACACTCAAACATGTGGGATGCTGAAAAGTTTCTGGCTATAAGGGTATCACGAAAGGCTTGGTTGGAGGCCCAACGTTCCAAGTTCTTTTACAGGGCTTAGAGAAACTGAAGAACCGCTGCAATGAGTGTGTGAATCTGAGAGAGGAATATGTTGAATAAAATGATATAATTAACTTATCCCTCTTCTATTTTCTTTTACCCGAATCCAGAAACTTTTCAGCACCCTCTCGTGTGTGTGTATATATATATATTTCCCCATAATTCTGAAATCAATTGATATGTACTTGAAACTTTTCATGAATCCTTTTCGTTTATTCTCGATTTCGGCGCGTGTTGATTGATATTTAAGGTAGTTTAGAGCAATCTGGCATCTCCTTTTAGTTTGTGACTAAGCGTGTGTACTTATTCTCTTGTCCTAAATATATATATATAGTTTCGACTCTTTTTTGTGGCATCAAGTTCTGTGAGTCAAACTGATTAGGTGGAAATTGTGCAGAAATTAGTCGAACGGATTCTAGTCGTAATTTCAACATCAAATCTTGTTACAATCTTTCATATAGAATGTTGTGCCACTTCATATTAGTTCGATTAGCATGTATTTCAGTTAATCAAACGACTGAAAACTTATCGTCGATGTCGACTGAGATCCATTTGCTGTATACATGACACATAGATAGATAGATAGACAGACAGACAAATAGACAGAGACAGACTGATATATATATATATATAGATAGATATATAGATTATAATGTTTCTTTTTAAATATAGCTATACATAAAAAAAATAAAACATTAATGGCAGGATCAGTCAATTTCGAAGATATTGTCGATCATTTCTTAGATGTGTATGTATGTGTGTGCGCACACGTGTCAGCATGTGTATATTTATGTACGTATCTGTCATATCTATATACCTTTATGTACATGTGCATATATGTCTATGTATGTATATATGTGTCTGAGTATACATCTATCCAAAAGTGTATGTGTATGTGAGAGCATACGTATTGTAAATTAAAGTTATGTGTGTATACTGGCGTTATTTACTTTAGGCAGTAATTTATACTGCGTGGACGTGTGCCAAGTATTTGCAAACTGAGAGACAACAGGCTGGCAGGAGGTATTTTCCCTTGGAGACTGTCACACTCTCACGTAGACTTTAGGATTGGATCTCCCTTGTAGGATACAGTGTGTTAGGGACGTGTGGTCAGACGACACAGCTTACACAGTCGCAAAACTTTAACCGTAAACAACCTTCTCGATTATTCATAATGTAGTTCTCTCTATTGAGCTGCTGTTGATGTTTATATATATATATATATATATATATATATATTGCATTTGGAAGAGTATGTGTATTAATATGTAAGTATAGATAGATAAATAGATACATACGTACATACATACATACATACATAATTATATATATACATACATAGTTACATACATACATACATAGACAGGCGGAGAGAGAGATACGGACAATACACTAGAATTCAGTAGACGGCAACTGTGCAGAAACGCATCGCATACACACATGCACACATACATACATACATACATACATACATGCATACAAGTAATAGTAGTAGTAGTAGTAGTAGTAGTAGTAGTAGTAGTAGTAGTAGTAGTAGTAGTAATTATTGTTGTTGTTGCTGTTGTTCTTGTTCTTATTGTTATTGTTGTTGTTGTCGTTCGCGGATAATATTCGAGGAGACTTAAACTCGCGAAATGGCACAATATGCATAATGATAGCTTGCTTATAGTTTGTACGATTGTTCCAGAATATTAAGCGCTTCTCAAAAGTTCAAATTTCCTCTGAAAAAGACAAGATACATTATCATTGAAAGAATTATCATAATTCATAAGTATCTGTGTATGTGCATGTGCGCGCGCTTGTATCCATATCAGTATAACACACACACACACACAAACAGACACACACAAACAGACACACACAAACAGACACACGCATACACACACGCACACATACATACATACATACATACATATATATATATATATATATATATATATTTATTTATTTATTTATTTATGTGTTTCAGCCAAGTGGCTGCGGTCATGCTGGTGCACCACCGTGATTTTCACGTTCCTTGCAAGGCTCTTCTCCCCCACCTGACATGGTCCAATCAAGAGTTTTGATGGCACATCTGGTGTATAAGAGAATTTGACATAGCTGCCCTAAACTGCGTCTCATTATATATATATATATATATATATATATAAAACAAATACATAACAAAGATGCCCAGGTATTAGTGCATTACGTCCGTTTTGCGTTGCTCCATTTAATCGATCAATGCAAGCATTACATCAATTTGAAATACAGCTCTATGCATTAATACCATGATATCCTTGTTACTTATTAGCTTTTTATTCACCTTACTTCGAGTTATGCAGATAATACCGGACTGGCTTGGTGCATCAACTTAAGTACCTTATTCAACTGACACACACGCACGTGCACCTTCGTTTTAGGATCACCAATACTTTATTATCTCCCCTTCTTTCTACTTCACCTGTCAAATCTTTTTTTTTTTTTTCCCAACCAGTCGCCATGTTTGACCGCTAAATCCACAAGTTTTTTTTTCTTGCTCAAGGAAACAACGCGCCGCCGGGAATCGAACTCACGAATGTGAACCGAATACCCTAACCACCTAGCCACGCGCCTTCATTATGTATGTACATAAGTGTGTTTACTGGTGTAAAGAAAGACTACTTTTGTGTTAGAAACCCCTAATATTTTCATAATGAATAGAAACATGACACAATTTGCTGATTGGTTGTTGTCTGGGCGTTGTTAGCTTCAGATGAACAGAAGGTAGTCACAGAAGTGACATCCAAAATAAGACAGTTTGAAATATTCTTTTTTACTCTAGGCACAAGG
>NC_142935.1:51702491-51717491 GCF_046866305.1 Octopus bimaculoides
TATGAAGATGTGTGTGAACACACGCGTCGTGCACACACTCACACACATACATTTCTCACTCTATCGCTCTGTCGACCAAATGTCTTTATACATCACCAGTTACAATGTGCTTCCACTCTTCTCTAAACTTCAGTCTTGTCTTCCATTTGAACCCGAAGTTTTTGACCATGTCAACACCCTTGCATGGATCTTTGCATAGCGCGCTCTGTCATAGCCAGTTTCTGTTCTTTCTTCATCATTAACGTCGTCATGGTGACCGTTAATCGTCAAGGGTAACATCATTGTCATCATCGTTATCTTCCGCTTCGTTGTTGTCATTTCACTGTTTCCTTAGTCCTCTGTATTAGCGTCATCGTTGTCGTCTGCTGTTCTTCAAATTTCTTACGGCAGGAAAGTTTTTTTTCTTTTCTTCAATTTTTCTTCTTTTCCGGCCTCTGTTTAATAACTTTCAATATATAAATCAGGCTAGCTGGCCGTATATCATTTTTACCTATCTGAATTCATCGCTTATCTATCTTTCCTTTTATATAGCTACTTAGCTATCACTCTTCTTTTTTGATACTTGTCAGTCCTATATCTATCTATCTCTATGCCCGTCTTCTTCACATATCTCTATGTTTATCTATACCATTGTCGTTCTATCTACCAATTATGCCATAAAGTGGTCTTTCACTTTATATTATACTCTCTAATACTCTTGGCCAAGGCATAAACGTCACAACTTGCAAATCTGTGAGCTTTATTAAAATACAACCATTTTCATATGTTAAAAACAAAAGCAAAAAATATATATATCATAGAGATGTAAAATGTTCTTGTGGGAGCCTGTTCATGGAATCAGTTAATTATTTTGCAAATCCTAAGAATCAATTGGACCGTGAATTTTCACCGGTTTCTGAAGCGTTAAGAGGATGAGAAATAAATCTCCCGCCCACTCCAGATAAGACTTAAGTCAATCGTAGATAACTTTCCAATAACATCCTGTAACTTGGTGCTATGAAGCATAGAGACCCAAGTATCCTACATCAAAATTGATCTTAAAACACATGAGGTAACCCTCCAATGTCTTATCCTTTCTCCCTTTTCGCCATTCTCCTGTAAAAAGTATCAACCATATACTAGGTTAGAATATCGATCTATTTCAGCTGACCTATCTCCTTTCATAAATCGGTCATATGCATAAAGAAAAAGAAAGCAACACTCGTCTTTTCTAATACTTGAATTTTAATTACTTATCCTAGTGAAGGCATTATTATGTCAAAACACTTAACTGTACTTGCTTGATGAAGTTCAGAAATTTAGATAAATTCATATGCTGCAAGGAGACCAACAGTGATAGCGATTCGTCATACAGACTTATCTAGAATTTGCCAACTTTACTAAATGGTATTTTCGGTGCAGATTACCGCAAGTTTTTTGGATTTTATTTAAGATTTTGGTTCTACTTAGAGAAATCATCATCATCATTATCATCAGCCGCAGCAGTAGTAGCGGTAGTAATAGCAGCTGTATTTTCTACTTCATCTAGCCTCAACTCTTCTGCGTCGACTGCTGTGAGAACCCCAAACTTCTCGTATTCTCTTCACGTTAGAATCAGCTGCTTTTACAAGGAAATTCAAACAGCCTCTATCTGCATTCACTGCTGGTTACTGCCTGTGTTGCAGATGTGTACTTGGTAGACCCATATTTTCTCACAACGTCTCAGCTTTTCGCAGCAAAACTTTCGTCTAATGGCAGGTACAGGATGCATGCGAGTGTGTGTGTGTGTGTGTGTGCGCGTGTGTGTGTGTGTGTGTGTGTGTGTGTGTGTGTGTGTGTGTGTGTGTGTGTGTGTGTGTTTACAGTGTTACTTTTGACATTTGCCACTCTTAGCGCTAGACATTTCATCTGTATGCAGATGTAGGTTGGTAGAGTACAAGTGTATGCGGTGAGTGGAGAGTTTCTTATCGCATCTCCCACTCTTAACTAACAGTTGCAATTTCTAGGTGTGATGAGCTTTGATTTTCTTATGACATCTGCTCTTAGTAACAGAACTTCCAGTCAACTGCAGCTGTAGAATACAAAGAAGAAATTAGAACTGAGGAAAGTTGCGTTGTTATCGTTTGCTAGTTACAACATTTGCGTTAATAGTATTCAGATTGCCTCGGCGTCACCACCATCACCAGCAGCAACGACAGTGACAGCGACAGCAACAACAGCAGCATTGTCGTCGTCGTCGTCGTCGTCGATGTCATCGTCTTTGATAACATTGATGTAGTTATGCGTTTCTAAACAATTTAGTCAGTAGAAACTCTAGATACGATTCGTTAGGGAATCCAAGCTACCGTAGATTGCTTGCTTTTATGAGTTCAATTCGGTTGACTTTGTCTTTGATCTCTACAGAGACGGTAAAATAAGTATCAGTATGAAAATGGTCGGTGGTTCAAATTACAGCGACGTCTCTCTTTATAAAAGTTTTTTATGCTTAATTAAGAGAAGCTAATACTATTCTACCATTTTCATTCTTCGCCATTTTTTTCTTTCTTGGTCTTATACTTTCACTTCGTTTTTTTCTTTTTTTTTATATATTTCACTTATTTTCTTTCTATTTTCTCTTTCATTTTTTCCTGGCTTTTTTTTCTACTATCAATACTACATAATTCCAAATTGTATCTATGCCAACATCAACACTACTACAACTTTTTCTTCATCTATCCACGCCATCTTTTCTCAAACACGACTGATGTGGAGCGGAATACTGGGAGATCAAATAGTGGCCTTTTCTTGTAATATGTCGATGAAGTTTTTAGTTCCTGCGATCTTTTACTGTCGATTTTGTTACTGCTGTTGTTGTTATTATTGCTTCTGTAGTTATTATTGCTGTAGCTAATAATGCTGATGCCGGAGTTATCGTCTGCCAGACATTTTGTTCTTCCTTTATCTTTCTGGCTTTTCGTTTACTAAATAAATTGAAGAAACAAGCAACAAAAGAAAGCAGGCAATAATTTCAGCAAGGGGGAAAAAATAAGAAAAAGATTGGAAGCAAAACAGAAAGAAATTACAAATCTCTAATCGATTTTTTTTTCTCGGTTTAGACTTCAAGATGGCGGCAGTTAGCATTTGCCTAACAATGACATTTTGACTGTCCCCGAATTCACGGTGAATGGGTGAGAGGATAGATTTAAGAATTAAAGGCGACAGGATGATAGTACGAGAGTGTTTGTGATACAGGCGTGCATCGCCTATTTTTCAGGGAAACTTGGGATTTATTATTTTTTTTGTAATATTTATTTATTTATTCACTTATTTATGTTATTACCGCGGTTGTTATTGTTTTCATTTTGTGCCATTCGTCTTTCTCATCCACCTCCCCATCACTCTCTCTCTCTCTCTCTCTCTCTCTCTCTCTCTCTCTCTCTCTCTCTCTCTCTCTCTCTCTCTCTCCCTCTCCTTCCCTCAATCACTCACTCACATTCTCCACCACAACTACCACCACCACCACCACCAAACCAGCCGTATGTTTAGCTGGTGATGAAGTATTTTAATTAAACTTCCAAATCTTATTCCCTCCCCGTCCTCTTGTAGAATATATATGTGTGTGTGTGTGTTTATATTTATGAGTATATATGTATATATAGATACATATATATATATATATATATATATATATAATATATATATATACACATACATATATACATATATAAATATATATATATATATATATATATATATATATATATATATATATATATATATATATATATATATATATATATATATATATATTAAAACAGTGGGATCAGTAATGATTCTGTCTCCACTTGCCTTGTAATTCCCATTCTTACTCTGCTTTCCTATCACTGTCATTACTTTCCAAGGTGTCCCTCTCTCTTCCTCTTTCCTCATATATATAGAAATACATACACACACACAGTCACACACACACACACACACACACACACACACACACACACACACACACACACACACACACATATATATATATATATATATATATATATATATAAGCCTTCTGTGTGTCTCAATCCCTCGCAATTTCATTGTATTTGAGTATATAAGTCTGTGTCCGTGTGGTGGCGAAGGGTGTGAGAATCTTCTTGTTCTTCCTCTTTTCTCCCCCTCTCCCCCTCTCTCTCTCTCTCTCTCTCTTTCCCTCTCCTACTTTCGCTACCCCACGTGTTTGTAAACCCACCCAAATCCCCTTCCCATCCATAAACGCGCAAAAGTCCTTCTTCCATATACACATACACACGCACTCTCTCTCTCTCTCTCTCTCTCTCTCTCTCTCTCTCTCTCTCTCTCTCTCTCGCACAAACACACGCGCACACGCACGCAGATACTTATTCAAGTGATGAGCTTCAAGTACTGTTGACCTCCCCTACACTGCCCACCCCTTTCACTTTCTCACATTTAACGTAACCACCCACAAATCTCTCAGCCTCCATTGTACCCTCGGGTAGGGCGGAGTTGTCATAGCAACGAAATCACATTATAAATAACTTAGACCGCACGCTCACACATACACGCACAAACACACACACACACGCACACACATGTACATACGCGTAAACATGTACACAAATCACGACTCTCACATGTATATATATATATATATATATATATATATATATATATATATATATATATATATATATATATATATATATATATATATATATATACTATGGTTGTTGTTTAGCCCAGGTCTGCTTTGTCTGGGCGGACGTGCGATTAATCACATCCTTGCTATAAACATTGTCTTCTTAGACATAATCAGCCTCAGACTATGTAATCCACTGGGCTCTTCCTTTTTCTAAATACATTATGAAGTAATTCGAGAGAGATTCCGCTGCTATTTCTCGCAACTCTAGAAGCCACTTGCAAAATGATTTTCTCATTGCGTATGTGCG
The DNA here is from genome assembly GCF_046866305.1 of Octopus bimaculoides. NCBI lineage: Eukaryota > Metazoa > Mollusca > Cephalopoda > Octopoda > Octopodidae > Octopus > Octopus bimaculoides. Next base: position 51,707,405 of record NC_142935.1, read on the forward strand.
TACTTTAATATGCAGATATGTACAGACATTTGCATATATATCATTTAGATAGATAGATGATAGAGAGAGAGAGAGAGAAAGATATAGATAGATAGATAGATAGATAGATAGATAGATAGATAGATAGATAGATAGATGGATGGATGTACGTACATATATACACGCATGCACTTCAACGGAAATAAAATTAATATTCTAGTACCAATGATTTTGATCCCGGCGAATTAGTTATTAATTATTCGATATCCGGACATATATGACACACTGCCATCAAGACTGATGAGAATTTGTCAGTGTGAAAACATTGATACTAAACTCTCCTCTTAAGATGCAGTGCCGCTCAATCTTTGGCTTCTGTAACGATGAAGGCACATACTAAGCTTTCAAAAGCTAGACACACCAGTGGCATTTCATCAGAGGACGCAATCGCACGTATGACTAGAAAATTGCTATTGCTTCCGTTTATACCAATGTATTCTGTGTACCTTCACGGATGAGGATACGACGAATCCGCAAGTGTTTCATTTTTGCAGACGTGTGTGCTAGCTGAAACACTACCACGACAACGCTGCCTTTTGATTGTGGTTCCGAGTTCTAACGTGCTCAGCACGATTGTCATTCTTTAAAATTTAGAGTCTAAATCTTTGAAGCAGTTAAACTAGCACGAACATGTAAATGCACAAATATATACGCAAGCAAATATGCACATGAGAGGAGGGCTGAGGTTATACGTGTTTGCATGTATATATATATATATATATATATATATATATATATATATATATATATATATATATATATATATATATATATATATATATATATATATATATATATATATATATATATATATATATATATATATATATATATATATATATATATATATATATATATATATATATATATATATATATATATATATATATATATATATATATATATATATATATATATATATATATATATATAATATATATATATATATATATATATATAATATATATATATATATATATATATATATATATATATATATATATATATATATATATATATATATATATATATATATATATATATATATATATATATATATATATATATATATATATATATATATATAGTGTGTGTGTGCGTGTGTGTGTGTGTGCGTGTGTGCGTGTGTATGTGTGCGTGTCGGTGTGAAGATGTGGGGCTGAGAAGTGGTCAGTGCTAGTGTGTGCATGGTGGTGTGATGTTATGTGTTGTGTGGTATGGTGGTGTATGGTGTAGTGGTATGTGGTGTGGTGTGATCGTTTTGGGAGGTGGGGAAAGCGAGAGTGGGAAAAGCAAGGGTGGGGTGTGGGTTAGGGTGAGGGTAAAGGTGGGGTCTATTGGTAGGCAGAGGGTGGGGTGGAGTTACGAGGGAGGGGTGACGATGAAGGGGGAAGGAGAAGGGGGGTAGGAGTGAAGAGAAGAGAGATGGAGAGTAGGAATGAAGAGAAGAAATAGGAGTCATATATATATATATAGCTATAAGAAAATGGAGGGGAATAGGTGGTATTCATCAACTTGCAGACATTGTACTGTGTCAATTTAACTGTTGATTTGTTAACTAAAGGGACAATAATAACATACAAACACGTGATATATTATGTCATATCAGTAATTAAAAAAGGATATCTGGTGACCGAAAATGGGACAATGACTTACAGCTGTTTCGCGTGTCTGCGTGTGTGTGTACGTTCTCCTCTGTTTTTGATTATTTGAAGTCTCCCTGTCAGGAAGGAACTGGTTTCTTGCATACATACAAAGCTTCGTCGTTGGAATGTAGTTAACAAAAAGAAATTCACATTTTAAACTTGTGAAAGGTCTTGCATATGTTTACTATTCCTCTTACAGATTATATTTGTAATGTACATTGTTAGCTGGTTGGTTTCTTTTTCTGAAAACCCCAGTATTTCCAGATATTCAATAATATTTTCAGTGCACCCACTTCAAATCAAAGCGTTTCAGTGCAATCAAATCAAGTAGATCAATTATTATTGTATTATTGGTGTAAATGTGAATTTATAATCTGCTTATAGAAGTTAATGTCTTCTAAGCTGTGCACGTACGTTTGTATGTATTTATGCATGTGTATATATAAATGTATATATGCATATATATATATGTATATATGTATATGTGTATATATATATATATATATATATAAACACACACACACATACATACATACATGCATACATATACGCATATTTATATATCTATATATAATGTTTACGTGTGTGTATATATACATATACTTCCGGTGGCACATAGTATATACACGCACTCACCACGGGAAGCCTATGCGTACATTGTCTTCAGTATTCATATAATGTCACGTAGAAACTATACTTACGTTTTCCGCACCACACACACATACACACACACGCGCGCACTCGCACACACAAGCAAGCAAACAGCACTAATTCATACTGATGTGTTACCAATCGTAAGCATTATACGTATGTGTTGTTCGAATGATTGCATGACTCAGTACTCTGTATTGGATTGTTTTCAGGAGTCAAAGAGGGCCAAAGGATTATATAAGGATATTTTATATAATCTATTCTATCCCTTTGTATATATTCTTTCCTTCTTTTACATTTATCTCTCTGTCTACGTACGTTTTTTTTTTTATTCTGTCATTAACGTTCGCCGTATCATATGTACACATCTTTCTCTCAGTCTATCAAGGAATCAATTATATATATATATGGCTATGTATGCATGTGCATATGAATAAGTGTATACGTGTGTATGAGTCGGACGAACGAAAAAACGAAATAGAAGTGATTATTCAATACATGTGGTAGTGTTTATATATTAATATGCTGACTGCTCTGTCGCCAATCTTAGGTACTGCACCGTAAATTATATATGCTTTCATATTTTACCTATCATATATATATATATATATATATATATATATATATATATATATATATATATATATATATATATATATATATATATACATACATACATATATATATATATATATATATATATATATATATATATATATATATATATATACATACAAATATACTAAGGTGCAAAGAAGGAAGGAAAGAAAGAAAGGCGGGTAGATAGAGTGTGTGTCTCTGTGTGTGTGCGTGCGTGTGTGTGTGTGTGTGTGTGTGTGTCTGTGTGTCTCTGTGTGTGTGTGTGTGTGTGTGTGTGTGTCTGTGTGTCTCTGTGTGTGTGTGTGTGTGTGTGTGTTTTATGCAATCACACATCCAGCAGTCATTCAAATATTCGTCACGTTTATACTTAAGTGACCATAATGTGTGGAACGTTGTATAGAACGGTCTTGTAACCGGTAGTAATTGAAAAAGTCATATGTGTGGGCGTGCGTGTACGTAAATAAGCATACACACACACGTACACACACACACACACACACACACACACACACACACACACACACACGAGGAACAAGATGAACAAAATAACTGCAGTGTTTTTAATCATTTATGTTCTAGCGTATACTAAGCGTTTATATGAGTATAAAACAGTGTGTATGTATATGTGTGTTTATGTACGTATTCGTGTGTCGGTATGTGTAGTGTGGGCGTACGAGTTTGATTACATGTATGGCTTTTATTAATTTCTTGTAGAGGTTAATATAGTTTTGAATACAAAACTGAGGGGGTAACTTAAATTTTATTATCTTAAACGTAACACACAATGTCACAGCAACAATTTATGGCTATAAGAGCCACCATAGCTTTCATAATAATCCTTTTAGTTTAAGTGCCATAACACATTTGATTAAACATCTCGAAGAAACAAAAAGTCTTCATAAAAGCCACTCAGCTTGAAGATGAAAGAGTTGATGTTGTCAAAAATTAATTTAACATGTTACAAAGTGGATATCCATCGGGATATACAAGTACCTCGCTAATTTCATGATGGTGGTTATGCTAAACCGCAGAAAACAGAATCTCAAAAAACTAAAACCATTGAAGAAACAAATGAATTTCTGGAAACTGAATTCCAGATTACAATTCATTATCGACAAAACCAGAATGCATAAGAGATACGAAAATAAGAGGTTTGATGGAACAGATGATATCTAAAATAAACCCAACATTTATGTAGTCTTGTTTTAATAAAACGTTTTCAGTTGAGATTTTGTTTACTGATGCGAATTAAAATAATGGTTTCCACAGGCGCAAGTGTGGATATGTGGTAAAAAGCTTGGAACTCGGAACCAAATGGTTCCAGGTTCAGTCACACTGCGTAGCACCTTGAACAAGCGTCCTCTACTATAGGCCCGGGCTGACCAAGTCTTTGTGAGTGGATTTGGTGGATGGAAACTGAAAGAAACCTGTTGTACACACACACACACACACACACACACACACATACGTGTGTGTGTGTTTCTGTCTGTGTTTGTCCCCCAACAATGCTTGACAACCGGTGTTGGTGCGTTTACGTCCCCGTAGCGTGCCGGTTCAGCAAAAGGAGACCGATAGAATAAGTACTAGACATTAAAAGAAATAAGTCCTGGGGTCGACTTCTTCGACTAAAACCCTTCAAGGTGGTGCCCAAGCATGGCCATAGTCAAATAACTGAAACAAGTAAAAGATAAAATATAAATTATGGCACAAGGCCATTAATTTCAGCGGGAGGTTGTTAGTCGCTTAAATTGACCCCAGCTCTTGGTTGGGGACATTATTTTATCGATCCCGAATTTATCGAAGGTAAGCTTCATTTATAAATACGAGTTTATAAGCTACATAATCAACTATGTATAGTTTCTCTTCTCTCTCTCTCTCTCTCTCTCTCTCTCTCTCTCTCTCTCTCTCTCTCTCTCTCTCTATCTATCTATCTATCTCCCGTTTGCTCTATCTACTTATCTATCTTTCTCTTTGTTTGTTTGTGTGTGTGTGTGTGTGTGTGTGTGTGGAAATGTTCCTGTTCATCTATCATTGTCGAGTTTGTTCTTTCTCTATTGGTCTATTTAAGTTGATTATCTATCTAGCAGTCTATTTACTATCTTTCCTCTTTATAATTAAGCTAGACAGCAAAATGACCTCACTAAAATAAACAAAACGACGAATAAATATAACTCCCCTATTCTCGTCCAACACATACCACCACCACCACCACCACCACCACCACCACCACCACCACCACCAGTACCACTACCAGTATCATTATTATTTTTATTATTACTACTACTACTACCACCACCATCATCCTCATAATCTTCATCATCAACTATTCTTCTTCTTCTTCTTCTTCTTCTTCTTCTTATTATTATTATTATTATTATTATTATTATTATTATTATTATCATTATTGCCATCCCAATTCTCTTATCTTTCTGTCTCTTGTTAGAAACATTATTTTTATACACCCATCAAATTCTAATTCTCCCACGCACTTCTCCAACCATACATTTATAACACTTCACCAACACTGCCAGCGCTCACCAGTCTCTTATCTAACCCCAAGGTTTACATACAAAGAATAAACAAGTCCTCAGAGAAGCAAGAGGCCTTCTTGTATCTGTAGATCAAATGGCGCCTTGGGTTTAACAATATCTTAACACGTAAACACCTCAGTTGTCGACATTTTACAATTTATCCAGCTTCCCATTGTTGTTGATGCTGCTTCGACAAGATTTGCTGTTCTGTTTCTTGTTCGTTTGTTATTGCTTTTTTGTTTCTTTTTTTTTTCGTGTGTTTATTATTTCCTTTTAATGAAGTGCTTGTATTTTATTGTTCGACGCAGCTTTTCCTTAGGAGACATTCAGGTCGTGAATTATGAACAATATACAGAAATGCTTTCCCTTGCACATTCTACCGAGATGCAAAAGGCAAAACATATTTGTAACCTTTAAATGCATTATAAAGCTTGATTATGTGGGCGTGTCTGCGACGAAAACCGTCCTTGATGCAATCAGTCAGAGCCGTCCGTCCGTATGGACTTAATGATAACTTTTATCTGCCTCACCAACAGATACACACAGCTGCCAAATACTAAAACCTTCCTAATAATTTGACTCAACGAGACAATTGAAACAAACTCTATCTCTTCTATTACCCTTATCTCATCAACCCCAAATTCCACTTCAGAGAAAAGTGAGGCTGAAAATGGAGGCATTCACTGCCTTCTAGTATGTTTTTATTAAAGGCGACGAGATTGACGAGATTGATGAGGTTAAATGGGCCTATTCTGATTATGTGATCATAAACAGTTGGCAAGAAACTGGGAGAGAGTATTCGTGCTTTTAAAATGTCTGAGTAATCTGAGACATTGTGCGTGGTATGTCGAGGTAACCACAGATTTGTCCATATTAGGGATCTTTTCTTGTTGACATTCATTTATTATTTGTAGTTTTATTTGATTGCGCATTTCTTTTACTTAATCTAAGTTCCCACTGTTTTGCGCTTTGCTCTTGTTTTAATGCCAGAGTTTTGGATTCTGATGCCCCACTAAAAAGAAAACACCATTGTTGTGGCTGCTACTGTTGCAGTTATTATTATTATCATTATTGTTATTGTTGTTGTTGTTGTAGTTATTCAAATTCCGCTGAGGTCAACTTTGCCTTTCATCCTTTTGGGGTCAATAAAATAAGTACCAGTTGAACGCTGGGGTCGATGTAATCGACTCATATCCTCCCCCAAAATTCGTGCCCTTGTGGAAAAATTTGAAACCAATATTATTATTATCATTATTATTATTATTATTATTATTATTATTATTATTATTATTATTGTTGTTGTTGTTGTTGTTGTTGTTGTTGTTGTTGTTGTTGTTATATTTATTATCATTATCATTATTATCATTATTATTATTATTATTATTATCAGCATCATTATTATTATTATTATTATTATTATTATTCAGTTGTTTTTTCTTTGTTTTTATTTCTTTGGCGTACTTCAACTGCAGTAACGAGTACAGCTCAGTACACTTTGGGTATGTACAGTATTTTGTTTCGGCTTACATTTGCTTTTGTATTAACAGTATTCTATTTACCCTGTTGGGGTTTTTTCTTTCTATCGCTTGAGCATGGCATTCTGTAGCCTCATTGTTTTGCTTAACTTTTAGCCTTCCTTTACAATAGTTATTGGTGGTTCTCTTCATAACTGTCTGTCATTTCAGCCTGTGTCTTACATTTGTTGGCTTCCTCGAAGACATAAGAAAGGATGTAGTTTTGTGTTTGGTAGCTACTGCAGCAGAAACAAAGGACCTCGTGAGGACGATTCTGCTATCTTGTGAGATCCTTTCAATCAAACCTTTTGACATCAAATCGGTGCAGAAGGCTTTCAAACGCACAGAAAAATTTCTGTATTTTTCATATCCTAAAGCAAACTTTTAATTTATGGAAATATTCTGTTTATTTGGTGAAGCCTATACCTAGCAATGAACGTTCTTGAGTGTTGATTGTTTAATTGAAAATTATCGGAATGGGGCAGCAGATAATTTGCGTTCCAGTTTATGTTGTGCGCACTACATATGTTGAGATCCTAACTGCATGAGCAATAAGTAGATGTTGAAAGGAGCTACTTGAAACAATTATCAACTAACCTACTATCACCAGTAAAGTGGTTCATATAGCAGCACCTAAACACGAAAAGATGTTGGGCGTTTCGCATTTGAATATGCGAGTCGATTTAGCCTGTGATGATAGCGTAGTTTTGATTAGAAAACCAAAGATTGGTGGCGGCGTTTTCTTAAGAAACATGAGAACAAAGAGTATGAAGACTCTTCAAATGCAGGACTAGGGGACTATATATATTCTTGCATATTTTTCAGGTAAGGAAAAAGGTACACTATTATGCTGTTGCGAAGATAAAGAGGCTAGAAGCAAGATCTTAAAACGTACTCCGAGCAAAGATTTTGTACTTCTCAAATTCACAATATTAGATGATGTTAAAATACGCCCACATGAATAAGAATAATTATACTTATATATGTACAACAGTGAGAAGATAAGGTGGCCAATAGATTTCTGATGATCTATTGGCCAACAAACCAGGATAAATATAAGGGCTTGCTTTGAACCCATAAACTTTATCTATGGAGGCGCGTGGCTTAGTGGTTAGAGTATTGGGCTCATGATTGTAAGATTGTGGTTTCTATTTCTGGACCGGGCAATGTATTGTGTTCTTGAACAAAATACTTCATTTCATGTTGCTCCAGTCCACTCAGCTGGCAAAAATGAGTAATTCTGCGACGGACCGGCGTCCCATCCAGGTGGGAGATTTATACGCCATGGAAACCTGGAAACCGACCCTTATGAGTCGGTATGACTCAAAAAGGTAACCTTTACCTAAAAACTTTACCTAAAATCTCAAAGAACAATGATGTCTAATTGAAAATTCGTAATAAAATACACCATTGAATTGGAAATTAAAACTAAGCCATTATAACTCTCAGACTTAGACTGTCCTATAGTTACTGTTGTCCTTAAACATACCAATTAACATGTCCCAACTCACTCCATTTTGGTACGAATTCGAGCGTTTAGATTTGAGCGCCAATTTTTTTTTTCTTCTTAAGAATCCTTCAAAGCTTCTACTGAACTTCGTGACTGTGTGTGTTGTACATATGTCTATCTATAAACTAGATGTTGTAGTGGATTTATCAGTGAAACCATATGCTGACAATAAGCGTTTTTTTGTGAAATGTGTTCTAACTAACCGCACCTTCCCCAACATATTGTCTATCTCACTGTCTGTGTTTGCGCATGTTTGTCAATCAGTCTAGCTATCTCTCTCTCTCTTTCTCTCTCCTACTCTCTCCTACTCCCTCTCTCTCCTGCTCACTTTCTCTCTCTCTCACTGCTACTCTCTCTTACTGCTACCCTCTCTTACCCTCTCTTACCCTCTCTCCCCTGCTCTCTCTCTCTCTCTCTCTCTCTCTCTCTCACTTCTACTCTTTCTCCTACTCCCTCTTGCCTACTTTCTCTCTCACTTACTCTCTCTTCTACTTTTTCTCTCTCTCTTACCCGCTCTCTTTTCTCTCTCTCAGTGTCCTACTCTCTCCTGCTCTCTCTCTCTCTCTCTCTCTCACTGCTACTCTCTCTCTCTCTCTCTCTCTCTCTTCTACTCCCTCTCTCTATCCTACACTCCCTCTCTCCCCTACTCTCTCTCTCGCTCTCTTTCTCCTACTCTCTAGCTCCCTCTTCTACTCTCTCTCTCTCTCTCACCCCCTTTTTCTTCTTACTCTCTCTCTCTCTCTCTCTCTCTTCTCTTCCCTCTTTCCATTTTCCTGTACAATACACATCCATTAGATTCCTCCATATATTTCTATATATTTCTCCCTTCTTTACTTCTGCCTCTCTTACTACATCTCTTTTCTAGCAATCTCCTTTCTTAAGCATTTTTGTCTAACTCACAACTCACACAACTAAACAACGTATACATTGATACAAACACACACATACACACACACACACACACACACACACACACACACACACACACACACACACAATTGCATGCGCATTCTTATACTTAAAGCCATTTTAAAACACACTTCTAACAACCAAGTCAGAATTAGCACCGGAAGTTCAGTACATAGAAGTGGCATTAAGGCCACAGCATAATGCCCAAAGACGCCTAGAAACATTTGCTGCCAATTTCAAAAGACGTGAAATACGTTTTATCGCAAAACTCCAAAAGCGATTTTTTTTCATATATGTATTTTTATCCTTCATAGCACGACGGTACGTTAGAATTGAAACCTTCTTTGATGTTCGGTCAGTATGTTGTGGTAAGAAAGCAGTAGCAGCAGTAGTAGTAGTAGTAGTAGTAGTAGTAGTAGTAGTAGTAGTAGTAGTAGTAGTAGTAGTAGTGGTGGTGGTGGTAATTGTTGTTGTTACCGTCTTTTATCATTTCCTTGTTTGAGTCAGTCATCGGAACTGCGCTCATGCTGGGGTATTGCCTTCAATGGTTCTAGTCGTACAGATCAACCCAGCACTTATTTTCAAGCCTGGTACTAATTCTATCAGGTTCTTTTCCCGAACCGCTAGATAACGAGAATGTAAACAAACAGACATTGGGTGTTGGTTATCAAACGGTGGACACACACA
>NC_142935.1:51724991-51734991 GCF_046866305.1 Octopus bimaculoides
GCCGTGAGGTTAGTTGACTGGTTTCCATGAGTAACTGAGATCACAACTTACCCCTAACAGGACGCCGGTCCGTTGCAGTGTTCAAGACCCAGTAATTTTTTAGGGAAGGGGACATGTCGATTACATTGACCCTAGTACTTGTCAGGTACTTTATTTTATCGACTCCGAAAGAATGAAAAGCAAAGTTGACTGTGGCAGGATTTGAACTCAGATCGTAAAGAGCCCGAAGAAATTCCACTGTGCATTTTGTCCGACTTACGATTCTGCTAACTCGCAACCATATACGCGGAGTTATTGAAGAATTTTGAGCCTTGAAGCCTTGTACCTTCATCAGAAGTCTTTACCCTGTTTTGCTTTTTGAGGCTCAAGACTTTTAATACACCCCTCGTACATATGCTCACGCATACATACATGCATAGATATATATATAACATGCATGTATGTATGTTTTATATCCTTGTATTTGCATATATAATTTAACGAAGCAGGGAGGGAAGAAAGTATTTGTATGACACACTACTATTATCCGAGACTTACCACTCTCAATCACGGCTCACGGTGAACTGCTTACCAACCTGAACTGCCAGCCGCTCACAGTTCTTTACTTATTTTACAATGAGACAGTCCACCTTTAGTCACTTGAGGGGTGGTCGGAATCCTTCCACAACAGTATGTATGTATGTATGTATGTATGTATGTATGTATGTGTGGAAGCACAATGGCCCAATGGTTAGGGCAGCGGACTCGCGGTCATAGGATCGCGGTTTCGATTCCCAGACCGGGCGTTGTGAGTGTTTATTGAGCGAAAACACCTAAAAGCTCCACGAGGCTCCCGCAGGGGAAGGTGGCGAACCCTGCTGTACTCTTTCACCACAACTTTCTCTCACTCTTACTTCCTGTTTCTGTTGTGCCTGTAATTCAAAGGGTCAGCCTTGTCACACTGTCACGCTGAATATCCCCGAGAACTACGTTAAGGGTACACGTGTCTGTGGAGTGCTCAGCCACTTGCACGTTAATTTCAAGAGCAGGCTGTTCCGTTGATCGGATCAACTGGAACCCTCAACGTCGTAAGCGACGGAGTGCCAACAACAACATGTATGTATGTATATTCTACTCTTTAGATTAATTGAAAATATTTATTAATTTATAGAAAGTATAACTGAAATATACGTCCCTTTTAAACGTGTATAATCAGAAGGCAAGACTATATTCAGTTCTTACTTTCTTCATATTTCGTTTTATGGTATTTGTCTTTTATAACTGTGTTGACTATTAATTGCTCTCTATCTCTCTCTCATGAACGGTTTATATTATGAAACGGAGCGTTGGTACTCTGCCATTCCATCATATATCACGTTGTTGCAGCTTTTGACATTAATAGAAGAGGGTATTGGTTGATAATATCTTTTGTATTTCATTGGCTGCTTCTGGATTTAAAACTTTCGATTATTAGTGTCAGCATTTAGCGATACGATCTAAACGTGATAATCTAAATGTAATAGTCTGAATGTAATAATTGTATGTAAGATTTTGGCATATAGTTAGTAAAATCGATTTTATAAATAAGACATCCGTTTTTGTAAGAGTGGTGTTGTTTTAAAGTATTTTTATTTGTTTTATCCATTTAGCTTTTCGCTTTAATATATTTTTAATGTGTTACAAATAGCTTTATCTTTCAAGTGTGTATATAGCCTTTACGATAAAACATTTCTTAATGTATTTAATATAGCAATTGGATCCATAAACATATCTGTCGTGTTTGCAATTAAATTTCTAAATTACGTTGGTCATTTGAAGATATTTCTCAAACTAGCAAGCTAGCAATTTATTATTAATAAAGAAACTTTGGTTTTCTTCATATATTATATTATTCATGCCAGTTTATGTTTAGTATTGGAACATTCTGAGATATTTAAAATCTGTGTTCCAAAACCATATCTACACACTATACAGAGAGAAAAAGGATTTAGGTTCTAAGGATAGTGGAAGTATGACTGACTTAGTCGGCAGGCTCCTGGCGAACGATTGCCAAAGGTCTTAGGTACGTATCTAGTCACTGGTACTTCGTTGCACTTATGACTGCGAAACTGAAGTCAAAGAAGAATATATGAAGACCCAGATTGGCACTACAGGGCAGCCTGAATACATCACTTCTGTTAGCAACGTATTCCATATAAAATTGCAAACTCTGTTGCTAAGTCGTAGTACAATATTTAACTCTACTCGTGGAGAAAAGCTCATTTTTTTCTGAAAAAGATTTGAGTGCCAATGAGAAAGTCATTCCTGTGAGATATACGACGATTCAAAACCCAGTTGCACAAAAGGTTGCGCCAAAGCCGTGTACACGGCAAGGTATTTGAAGAGTGGAAAGGGAATAGAGATGTACGTTGAGTCTTATTTCTGGAGAAAACATCTGTTCTGTTATCCAATGTATCAGTGTGTTTCTCTAGACAAATAACTCACAGTTGTAAATCACTTGACTGCTCGTTCTTGTAGAAACAAAATTGTTGAAACTTTAAGACTTTTGACAACTGGTGAATTTTTATTCATTTTAGCTGGTGGGAACTGAAACCTTAAAATTTTATGTAAGGATCAACCATTTTAAACATTTTCATCATACAAAGATTAATAAAATAACCATCAATAATACACTGGGGTAGGGCGGTGAGCTGGCAGAATCGTCTGCAGGCTGAGCAAAATGCTTAGCAGCATTTCGTCCGTATTTACGTTCTGAGTTCAAATTCCATTCAGGTCGAGTTTGCCTTTTATCCTTTCGGGATCGATAAAATAAGTACCAGTTGAGTACTGAGGTCGATGTAATCGACTTAATCCTCTCCCCAAAGTTGCTGGCCTTGTGCCAGAAAACTGAAACTAATGATATACTAGGGTCGAGCTTAGAAACATATACAAGCCTACAAAAAAAAGTTATTTATACACATACACGTACATTATACATATATAAACACATACACACTCATATATACAATCGTTCGTATTCATACACGTGCAAACTTAATACTGTAACACACACATACACACACACACGCACACACACACACACGCACACAATCAGTTATGTTGACGCATATAATAGACGCGTGCGTAATTTTTGCATAAATTCTTAAAATTCTTCATGTCATTATAATGGAAATGATATCAAAGACAGCTAGTTTCCTTATTTCTAACGAAAAACTTCGCGGAATTCCTGCATTAAATGAGTCTGCATATCAGTCACGAACATTTTCTGTAAGACTTCTTGCTGCGAAGTCTTCAAATCTTAAACCATTCCACTCTGTCTCTTAACAGACATGTTTTTTTTTTAAATACACAGCCGCATAGACATTCGAATGTATATTGACTTTTATATTTGTTACCTTTATAAGTTGTCGTCATTGTAGCTGCTCTCTTAGCGAACACCATAGAGATAAGCTTCTGATTAACGGTATCTGTAATATGCTTTCCAAGTATTTTTCATTTTACATCACTAATGCGCTTAGAAAAAGAATTAAGTCACACAATCTCGTTTCCTCTTTTCTGAAAATGTGTAAGAATTTACGAAAGTCTCTTGATTAACTTATATATTGGTGAAGAAAATCGACTGAAAATATTGATAGAATGCCGGTCTAAAAGCTTTAGCGAATTTAGTTAGATTACTTTCTCAGTTCGAACCCCACTGAAGTCCATTCTGCTGTTCGCCCTTCCGGGATCGTTGAAACAATATTATTCACACACACACACATACAGTCACTCAATAGGTTACGACGATGAATATTTCAATTGATCCGATCAACGGAACAGCCTGTTCGTGAAATTAACGTGCAAGCGGCTGAGCACTCGACAGACACGCATACTTTTCACGTAGTTCTCAGAGAGATTCAGCATGACACAGAATGTGACAAGGCTGGCCCTTTGAATTACAGGTACTACTCATTCATTTTTGCCAGGTGAGTGGATTGGAGCAACGTGAAACAGAATGTCTTGCTCAACTGCACAACGCACTGCTAGTAATCCAACTCACGAACTTACAATCGTGGGACGAATATCCTATCCACTCTCTCTCTCTCTCTCTCTCTCTCACACACACACACACAGACACACACTCACACACGTGTATATGTACTGGGATCGATTCAAATCGATGACTACTAATCATTTGTGGCTTTGTGCTAATGGGTAGACATATATACAGTATGTGTGAAAAAGATAGCTTCATTCGATTATTTTCAGAGATATTTTATTAAAATTAACGAGTTAGTAATATTTTGCAATAATTCTTTTATTCGTTTTACATATTAGTCGTTATTTTCATATTTGTTTCAGTGTTTTTGTGATTAAAATCTTGCGTAAGCAACTTCAGTCGATTTATTCAAATTTACGTTGGTCTCAACGAACATATTTAAAAGAATGAAAATTTAAAAAGCTCCTACAAACCAACATTGAAGAGGAAAACCAAATGAAATATACGTGAAAGTATGAACAAAACATTTAGTAAAACAGATATAAGCTAATTTAGTTTTTAAAATGTTTTCTCATGTTACGTTGTTTTTCGATTTAGGTCGCATATGTCTTGGAACTAGTTACTGACGTAAGTTGAAGTACGCCTGCATTTATACTTTATCAAACTTACGTGTGAATCAGTTTCAGAATGTAAACATGAAGACATACGGTGAAGCAATCCAGATTCGATTGATTCTTTTATATATGTCATTAGTGATACGTTAGTATTTGGGATCTATTTTAAAACGGGGGCCACATTTTTCATTAATGTTTTGCGTAGTGTTTTTGGTACGGAAAGACTTTCAAACTTCGTATACTTATCTATTTTGTTATAGAACAGAAAAATATTTTTGTATTCGAATTTATTTCATGTAAAAAATTGTCTTATTTCGATAATTTCAACCAATCACTGACAAGTATTCAGTTGTTTACATTTATTCCTTTGGCTGATTAAGCGATGTAAAGCGTATTTAATCTCCATACCTTCGTTTTATTTGCTTTTTTCATTTTAAATTTGCTTTAACCCTAACCCTAACCCTAACCCTAGGGTTAGGGTTAGGGTTAATTGTTTCAGAATCGTTTGTTTATGTAGTCGGCACTTAATGTATATCGGCTGAATGGACGTCAGTGATTGGTTGAAATTACAGAAATACGACAACTTTAACATGGAATAACTTTTTTTTAAGAAGACTAAGAGAAAAAGATGTTTTATATGACACATTCTACCAGTGTTCCAAGTTTCAAAGTGTTTCGTTAATGAAAAATGTGGCCCCCGTTTTAAAAAAGATCCGGTATTTATTTTCGTAAAAATAAAAGGAAAAAGGCGGTGAGCTGACAGAATCGTTACCATTCCGGCAAAATGCATAACAGCATTTCGGCCGTCTTAACATTCTGAGTTCAAATTCCGCCAAGGCCGACTTTGTTTTCCATTTTTATTTTTCGGAGTCGATAAAATAAGTACCCGTTGAGCACTGGGATCGATGCAATCGACTTACACCATCCGAGATTGCTGGCCTTGTGCCAAAATTTGAAATCATTATTTTTATAAGGGAAAAGGCGGCGAGCTGACAGAAACGTTACCGTTCAGGGCAAAATACTAAGCGGCATTCCGTGTGTCTCTAGGTTCGGAGTTCAAATTCCGCCGAGGTCGACATTGCATGTTATCTTTTCGGAGTCGATCAAATAAATACCAGTTGAATACTGGAGTCGACGTAATCAACTTACACTACACCCTCCCACGAAATTACTGGCCTTGTGCCAAAATTTGAAGCCAAATAGTCTCATAAGGAAAAATATAGGTTTTAGCAAGCCAAAAGGAATAAAACACTTATGATGAATGCGACCAAACTCTGAACGTTGATTGTTGAACTGTGAATATAAGTACTGAATAGCGCTATGCTACACTCCATGCTACAATAACACACACACACGTTACACACTGCTACATAGTGTACGTATGTATATTGTTAATAACAATGATTTATGATGTCTTACAAAGGATTATGGTTAGATAAAACGCATAGGCGTTGGCGGCAAAACTTGAGCGCAATATACATATATATATACATATATATATATATATTAGGTCGTGAAGTATGAAATTTGTAGTAAGGTAAACTTTGACAGTTACTCATTTTGCACCATTATTATATTTTGACAATCTTTATTTTTTGTTAGAAAGCTGTCAGATCTATTTCTTTAGTCTAACTCTCTTTCGCTTTATAAAGTATTTATAAATCGTTTTTTTTTTGTTTTTGTTTTTTTTTTTTTGCTATTTTTGTTTAGAGATCGATAAGTCGGAAATTCGTACAATTTTGAAATACGAGTTCTTTCTTGGAAATACAACATCATGGACAGCTCGGAATATTAATGGGGGATTTCATTCTAATGTTATTACACAGAGGACAGTATCAGATTAGTTTGCAAAATTCCGTTCTGGTAACTTTGACCTTACAAATGTGCAGCGCGGTCGACCAGAAACAAAGGTGGATAATGACGAACTGAAAGCTACCGTCCAGTCAGATCCATCTCAAAGTGCCCGTGAACTATTATTTCGGTGTCTGTAATTCTCTTTTACAAGGCTTCCGAGGCATATTGGAGAGAGAGGGAGAACGGTATCCTCAAACTGGAGACTCCGACCTGGCTGCTTGCAACAGAAGGAGCTTCGTTAAAGGCACCTAAGGATCAGGAGGTATTGTGAAACCGGATGACAAATCCTGAAACAGCTAGACCACGGTAGGATTTGAACTCAGGCCAAAGATCCGAAACAAATACCGTAAAATATTTCACTTTAGACTGGTACTTTATTTATCGATTCCCAGAAGGATGAAAGGCAAAGTTATCTGTGACAAGAATTCAACTGAGAAGATAAGGAACAGAAACAAATACCACAAATTATTTCGTCCGATGCTCTACCGACTCCGCCAATTTACTGCCTATAATGTCGCTTGGTGGGGAGGAGAGGAATGTTTAATATTTCAGGGTCTTGTCCTTCAAAGATGAAGTTACTGTTAGCAAGAATGCCGACGGCCTGGCTAACAGCACAGTCATTTCTTCATATTGAAATTTCAGCATTGGTTAATCGACGTCTGCGAGGAAATTGTTGGCAGGAAGGAAGTTCCAGTGGATTGATACTAGGGAGGAATGATTGGAGAGAGGTTAGCGCAGCGTTTGGGGTGAGATAGAATAGGGTGATGTGAGGAGTGGAGACGGTTGTTATTCTTGCTGTGTGACAGCCCCGCTATGTGCACCCATCCATATCTAAGAAGTGGGTTTATTACAGGTACTAATTTGGCTGCTCTGTCACAGTAGTGACAGTTCTAAAAATAACTGATTTATCGTTAAAGATATAAGCGCCAAATGTGGTGATTAGAGCTAGACCACACACACATACAAATACAAAGTAGTTATTCATAAATGCGTACATGCATTCACGAGTAGGATTTGTTAATCAGATCATCTCCCATCCAGCTTCAAGCTGTTTGTGTTCTTTCTCAAAATCTTTATCCTCATTACAGGAAATACACCCTACTCGAAGGTGCAACCATCCGTGATATTATAAAACATTAAGTGGGCTTTCATAAGTTAGTATATTTGGTATTGACATTTACCAGATGATGAATCGCATATGAAAAGTAATGTATCGTTTTTAATATTTTTTTATTTTACTTCTTGTAACTACCCATGCTTCAGTCTAACACTGTATGGTTCCTATTTAATCCTCCATGTCGGTGAATGAATCTCAGCGAAACATCGAGTCAATGCATTCATATGTGTGTGTGTGTGTGTGTGTGTGTGTGTGTGTGTGCGTGTGCGTGTGTGTGTGTACATATTATTGTTGACAGGTGTAGATACGTATGTAAGCATGTATGCATGTATGCATGTAAGTATGCATGAATGAACCATACGTATAAATATACGTACGTATGAATGTATGTATATATGTATACATGTTTGTGTGCATGTTTGTATGCATGCACTATGTATGTATATATGTATGTATGTATGTATGTATGCATGTATAGATAGATAGATAGATAGATAGATAGATAGATAGATAGATAGATAGAGAGATAGATAGATGTGTGTATACACACACATACTTATACACAAACACATACTTATACACAAACACACACACTTACACACAACCTCTAGGAAACTTAGACACACGCTTGTTTCACATTTGAGTGTGCCTATAAAGCTTCATACCCTCGTACACACATATGAAAAGGCCCATATACTCTCATACACACGTACATATTCGTAAGAGTTCATGCAGTTACAGGTAGGCACACATTAGCTGCATTTGAATATATACACATACAAAACACGTATCCAGTAAGAAAAAGAAAATAAATGAAAAGCATAAAACGTAAAGAAAAAAAAAAGAAATACAATCTTAAAACCGATATAAAAATATATGTTTGGTAAAGCAAGTGAAAAGTTAAAGAGAATCATGATTGATAGAGAAGAATGAGGAAGAGAAAGAAAAATGTAGAATAGCAGGAAAGTGAAAAACGGAGAGAGAGAGAGAGAGAGAGAGAGAGAGAGAGAGAGACAGACAGACAGACAGACAGACAGACAGACAGACAGACAGAGAAAGAGAGAGAGAGTGCGTGTATGTGTGTGTATTTTCAAGACTATTTGTTGGATGAGAGTGTTTTCAAGAGTAGTCGTAGCGACAGTAATGGTAGGTAGTTGTGAGATCTGAATAGTGATACTTATATAAACGGAAGGAGACGATTTGGCCACTAGGACGCTGGCGATTTGGCTCGGCTGACTAGACGTTCAATCTGTTTTGGCGACTGTACGTTTTGGTATTAGAGGCAAAAACACACACACACACAAAGACGCCGCACGCAGAAATATATGAAGAGAGATGGAGAGAGATAGTGAGTGAGTGAGTGAGTGAGTAAGTATACAGGCATAGAAACTTAACTTGATGTTCACCCATATAAACGCAGAGAGGGAGGGCGATAACGACAGAAATATTAAAACGTCAGTTGTCAAGTAAGTCAGCGTCGAATCAGTGACGCCAAATAAACGACGCAAAACAGCTGTGCCCAGACGTCTCATGCATACCTTTGTAATAAAGCATACGTCTAAAGAGTTATAAAAGTAAGGAGCACAGAGATAATGGTAGGGTACCATAAAAATCAAGGCTATTAGGTAAAGTCAAGAGATTTCTCTCTCTCTCACTCTCCTTTTTTTCTCTTCTTCTTCCTCTGTGCATATATGCGTGTGAAATAAGTAGGGCATTTCAGAATATTTGGGAGATAAACGGGGAGATAATGGTGACTGTAGGCTAGAATGACAGAAATAAAACGAAAGATATGAAAGAAATGAAATACGGAAGAAAAAGGAAAAATTTGTGAAGACAGTCTAGGACTAATGAGTAACTGTTACAGTATTTCCAGTAACACATTAAAAAGTAAAGAGCTAAGGGAAATAACTCAAAAGGGTTAATGGCAAGAAATTGAATGATAAACTTTAATGGACATGTATTGAATATTATACGTGTTATATTCTTAATTCAATAAAATACGTCTAGTTGAAAACTGGAAGCAGAAACCTGTCAGTAATTGTCAAGAGCTTATATAATTTAGAAAGATAATTTCAAGAATTTAAGAATAAATTTCTCAAGTAAATTTACATACTTAGAGAAAGGACTGTCTCATCTTACTTTAAAGACGTGAGACCACAGTAGAGATAAGTTTCGATCTAGATTAGTTAATTGGTTATATAGTTAACCAATGGTCGAATAACAAAGAAATTAAATAAAGCCAATGCGTGTGTTCATTATTAGCATAACGAACCTCCTGAAGTACGTCTGTATATGTATGCATGTATGTTTGTGTGCGCGTGTGTGTGTGAGTGCGCATATAAGTATATATAGAGGTGCATATGTATGTGTGTATATACGTATATATATGTACGTGTGTGTGTGTGTGTTTGTTTGTTATACTTGTATGTATAAACATACGGACATATGTGCATGTAT
>NC_142935.1:51739991-51764991 GCF_046866305.1 Octopus bimaculoides
CCAGCATGGCCGCAGTCAAATCACTGAAACAAGTAAAAGAGCAAAAGAGTAAAAGAGTAGTGTTATATGTTAACACATAGCCTGCATCAACTGCATCAACTCAGGCATGGTAACTTTTTTTCGAGGAGCGAGCTGCATGAGACATGGTTCGTCATCAGGCAGACCACTCTATTAAAACAATTCAGAGTTATTTTTTGCTAAGCGTGCCATTCAGAAAGTCCCGTGAACCGCAGTTTGCCCATGACTGCTTTAGCTAGTTGTTTTAGGGTTCTCTTTCGACGAGGGTGAACATAGATACAGTGTCAGCTCTTTCATTCTTACCCCAGCAAAATACTGAAGGGGAAAAGGACGGGACTAGCATTCGGTAGCTATGCACTTTCAGTTTTGTAAACTACAACAAATAAAATGCCTTATTTTGGACTTAACCCACCGTACCTTCCAGGAATCCATCCTACGACCCTAGGATTGACCACGAAGCCATGCATCTTCACTTCTTTCTCTCTTTAGGTATGTGTGCATGTGTGAGTCAAGTAGTAGTAGTAGTAGTAGTAGTAGTAGTAGTAGTAGTAGTAGTAGTAGTAGTGGTGGTGGTGGTGGTGGTGGTGGTGGTGGTGGTGGTGGTGGTGGTGGTAGTAGTAGTAAAACTACAGGTTTCAAGCCTTTCTCGTTGGAATTCAAACAGATATAAATATGTCTCGTTATTCTCCTCCTTCACAGAAAAAAATAAAGGTGAATACCTGAAATGCTTCAAAGATCGTTGACTGCTCATCAAAGAACGAGTATCTTCTCATTCCTTTTATCAGAATAAAAGAGTTTCTGGCAAACTGACGTTTAAATTAAACAGTAATTCGAACTTAGCTCCAGTGGCTACATTGATTTGCTTTTCCGTGACGAAAAAAGAATAACGAAATACTTTTACGTCTGTTTAAAATCATACAGCAAAAGACTTAGTTGCTGTTGTTTGACTCGTACTTTAAATTTATCTAAGGTTTTCTAATACACGTTTGTCTTGTGCATAAATATTGCGTGTGTGTGTGTGCATGCGTGTGTGTGTGTGCGTGTGTGTGTCTGTGTGTATGTGTGTATGTGTGTGTATGTGTGTGTGTGTGTGTGTATGTCTGTGTGTGTGTCTGTGTGTAATGAGAGCAGAACAAAGGAGATGGAGATTCGTCGGATATGATGTCATTGTTCTGAGTTCCCATCGTTAATGTACGTTCCGATTTGACTTTGTTTTAATAGCGCGTATACACATACACACACACACACACGCTCACAAACACACACACACATACACACGCTCACACACACGCTCACACACACACATGCACACACAATTATTGTTGTCCATGTGACAATAATGATATTGTACAACGCTGTCTTTCGCCGATCGAAACCTGTTCTATAGACACATCTTTCTCTTTCTATGTTCGTGTGGCTGTGTGTGTGCGTACGGGCGTGCGTGTGTGTGTGTGTGTTGCTGTGTGTGTGTGTGTGTGTGTGTGTGTGTGTGTGTGTGTGTATGCATTTGATGTGGTAAATTAATGTAAGTGCGGGATCTTCGGCAATAATACCATTGTTCGACATCATTGTTGGTTACACGATCGACTTTTGACCAAAACTTGCTCTTCGTAAGTTATTCTTTCGATAACATGACCTACGTTGCCGCTTATTAAATTTCAAAAAGATTGCTTTTCTTCGCTATTACGACCACCACCACCACCAACACCACATCCACTTACGTTAATCGAAACCCGGAGTTATTTCATTGCTTACATCATCAATATCATCATTACCAATACCATCGTAATCACACTGCAACTACCACCACCACCAACAACAACAACAACAATAACAATAATAATAATAATAATAATAATAATAAGAAGAAGAAGAAGAAGAAGAAGAAGAAGAAGAAGCAGTCATCATCTGGTTTGCTTTCATTTCTATCCACAATTCTGCTCACGAACTTGTGTGTTCACGCTGCAATTTCCGGCCGTCACGGCGTTTCTTCGCCCCATTTTATATGTCAGTCGCTTTCTTTCCTTACTTCTGAACAACCAATGGGTGGAATGTGGTTTGAGTAATAAATGGGTAAACACTAACGTCCAAACAATCGAACAAATGCAAATAGATCTATTTGAACTATCTATGCCTTTATTTAAACTGTTTCTCTCTCTCTCTCTTTTTCTCTTTCTCTCTTTCTCTCTTTCTCTCTCTTTCTCTCTCTCTCTTCCTCTCTCTTTCTGTCTATCTGGGGTTTTTTTCACTCTCCCTTCTGTTCACTTTCTCGTTCCCTCACTTATTCTGTCCCTCCTTTTCACTTGTTTCTGATTCGTAAGATTAACAATGAGCATGACTTGAAAACAAAGCAAAAAGAAAAAAGAAAGAGAAAAGGAAGACAGACGAACCAACGAGAAAACCTCTACGCAAAGGCATTCGACCTTCAAATAGAACAGTCAGACATATTCTGAAAGAAATCCGAACAAATGTTTAAGTGTTAAGAATGCTTGTTCCTATTTCGGCCATAACAACTGGCAACCTAAGCTACTTGAGAAGAACCTGCACAGAGTTGCACGAAATAGCAGCCTAATTTCCCTCAAATCACACTATACTGTCTTAAAATGAATGGACATAGTTGTAAAAAAAGTGAAGTGACGTTCCTTCTCGAGTCATACAGACAAATAAGGCTGGTTTCCCGGTTTCCATGGCGTATAAATTCCCCACCTGGACGGGATGCCGGTCTGTCACCGGATTAATCATTTTTGCCAGCTGAGTGGATTGGAGCAAGGTGAAATGAAGTGTTTTGCTCAAGAATACAACGCGTTCCCGGTCCAGGAATCGAAATCACAATCTTACGATCATGAGTCCAACATCCAAACCACTAAGCCATGCGCCTCCACGGACATAGCTGAAGATATACAAAATAATCGTCGTTGGCGGCGGCGGCAAGGACTCGTTTCTGAGTAACTAGTACATTTCAGTCTGGAGGCGGTCGGGGTCATTTATGCAGTCGGGGATGGTGGGCTTTCTGATGACTAAGTACAAAACGTGCTCTAAACAGCTTATTGCAAGAATCACATTGGGCTGTATGTGCTGGTTACGACGCTACAAAGACCACTTGAAAGAAATTCTGATGAGTACTGGTATAGACCAAAATTCCTGGGAAATGACAGCCAACCGTTTGGCGTAACTTGATCGAGACAGGAATATCCCGTTTCGAAGAAAACGGAAGAACGGATATCGGAATGAAAAGATAACGTAAAAAAGACAGAGCATTCCAATCCTAAAAGCAAAAATAGTACAAATGTGTAAAAGGACACATGATCTTGAGCTGAATCCAAATAGCAATAACAACAACAATAGCAGTAGCAGCAGAAGCAGCAGCAGCAACTGGTACAGAATTATCCTGAGCTAAACTCTCTGAAATGCTGATTCCACAGTCTTGACTTCTGACGTTCTCTGAAATAAGACCCTTTCGTGAGCTATTGCAGGAATCATATTGTCATATCTGCATTCAATATTTGGTTCTAGTTCACGATAACTTACATTAGGTCTTCGCTTATTCCTCAAACCGCATTTTACTTGTGCTTGTATGTGTATGTAATGCTTATATAATATACGCTACATACATATATATACGCACACACTATAATAGAATTAGTTGCATTAGCTGCAACAGGAAATGTCGAATGACACCATATAAAATGGTCAAGGAAAAGAATACGAAGTGGTAGATGTTTTATTAATAGTCTTTTCTATTATAGGTACAAGGCCTGAAATTTTGGGAGAAGGGACTAATCGATTACATCGATGCCAATGCTCAGCTCATACTTATTCTACTGACTCCGAAAGGCACTATCGATCTCGGTGGAATTTGGACTTAGAACGTAAAACCGAAAAAAATGCCGTTAAGTATTTTGTCCGGCGTGCTAACGATTTAGCCAGCTCATCGCTTTAAAAACACTCAGTTTATATTGATTTAGAGTTTTGGCACAAGGCCAGCAATTTCAGAAATGTGTAAGTAGATTAAATCGACCCTAGTTGTCGATTGGTACTTGTTTTATCGACCCCGAAAGAATGAAAGGTAAAGTCGATCTCAGCGGAATTTGAACGCGAAACATGAAGATGCACAAAATGCCGCTAAGTATTTTGCCCGGCGTGCTAACGATTCTGCCAGCTCGCTGCCCTACACTTCATTAATATTGCAGATTTTTTTTTTTCTCTAGCCAGAAAACCATTGTTCAATTCATGTCCAGTTGTTTTAATCAACTTTGCCTCTCTAAAATCGGATTTGGTATGAAATACTTACAATGATTCCTTAGCTATGCACGAAGCCTCACATTTATTGGGGGAGGGAGGTTCTAAGTCAACCATATCTTTCCGAAAAGAATTAGCGTTGTAAATAAAGAAATAGCTTTAATTGGAAATCGAAACTGGGTCGTAGTATTAAGCCGGTGAAGTGGAGGCGAAGGCTTATGTTTTCTCTAATACAGGAGACGATGTTATACTACTGAGGCATTGAATGTTGTTGTTTCGCCCGAAATTTTATTTTCGTGTTTCGCTCTCCTCCAAATATTTATTTTCCTTTTACAACTTTAAGAACTCCAGTTAATAGCTGACAGATTAGCGAAAATAAAGAAGGATGGTTAGTTGGGCTGGCTGAAACACAGTCCCTATACATTCTTCTCTTTTAACACCAACAATATTTTGACGGGAAGAGCGAACAATAAATAAACAAACTGAGCAATCGTCTGACACAGCATTTGTGTCAATTTGGTGATGTTTTGTTTTTTATATTCACTATTGTGTTGTGGAAGGTTACTGACACAATATAAATAAGAAACTAATCTTAAATCTAACCAAATACTTTCTTTACATTCTTTCATACCGCCATCTTTTTATCTAGTCATCCATCTTTTTATTTGATGAAGATAATTAAGAAAGAAAGAAAGAAAAAACGATTATGAACTGAGCTGCTTTTACCGCAAGCGAAAACTATTGGGTTGTTTCAGGAAATTAAAGTCCGACCCACCATTGTGTAGATGTTTCAATAAAATCGCTTACAAGGACGACTTTAAACTAAGCAAATTGAATAGCAAGAAGATATGTTAAAAATCGGAACATCTCCGAAACCAAGGTTCAATAGATAAAGGAATTGGAACAAATATACCCAGCCATTCACTCATGAATTAAGGAAAAAAATGTAGGCCAAAACTTTTTTCTTCTTTTTTTGTTTTTAGATCATGTATATTGCATAGTGGACCAAGTTCGTTTTCTATTACTTTTGCATAGCTATGAATATATACATTTACTTTAGCATGAATACATAGGACTATTAATCTGGTTGTCTGTGTTTCCAACTAAACCATACTTTGACCGCTATATAATTTCCGTTTATCTTCCCACGACTCTCTCAAACTAAAATAAAACCTATTACTTCAAAAATACTTCGTGCACTTCTAAATTGTGTTCCGCCACCGCCGCAACTTGCTTTTCCGTTTACGCTCTGCTTTTTATAATTTTGTGTGTGTGTGTGTGTGTGTTCCGATAATTCAAGTTGTGGTTAAGATGCCTGCAATGCAACCGAATGGTTTCGGGTTCAGTCCCACCGCGCGGTAACGTGTGCAAATGCCTTCTATAGCTCCGGGCCAAGTGACACGTCGTAAGTGAATTTGGTAGACGGAAACTGTGTGGAAACTCGCTTTGTAGATAGATAGATAGATAGATAGATAGATAGATAGATGGAGGAAGGGACGCGGGAGGGAGAGAGGGATGGAAGAATATGAACGAATGTTTATGTCTTTACGTTTGTCCTCCCAATGCTGGAAATCGGTGCTGGTTTGTTTACGTAGCCGTAACTAACTTAGAGGTTCAGCATACGAAACCAATACAATTAGTACCTGACTTTAAAAATGAGTAATGGTGGTGGTGGTGGTGGTGGTGAGAGGGGGTGAGGGGTGAGGATTTATTCGACTAAACACTTCAAGGCGATGCTTCAGCATGGCTGCTGCCGAATGACCGAAACAAGTAAAAGACACATTAGTCACACCGCATTACTACACTTCTGTCTGTCTCTACATTTCAATGTCAACCGAACCTCAACCTGGTCTTGTAGAGAGTTTTAGTTTCTACTGCATCATCAAACGCTGGGCGTTTCAGTTTAAGGCATTGGCGTTATAAATGGTATTTTTTTTTTTCGAATACAGACAGAGATGGTGGAGGTGGGGCTGAAGTTGGAATGCGGGTGCTGGATCTATTAAAACCTGTTATCAAAGATGGTTGTAGACTATGCCATAAAAAAAAAATGTTTTAGCAAATAAATCTTAATTTGGGGTTCACTAATCTATTTTATCGTTTTATTCTAACGCTTTGACAAGGTGCCAATTAGGTTGAGTGGCGTTTGTGTGCGCGCGTGTGTATGTGTGTGAGTGAGTGCGTGCGCACCCGTATGTGCGCGTGCGCCAGGGCGTTGTTTCTTGTGTTTTATTATATTTGTAGAAATGAAAAGAAAAATATAAGTTGCGGCCATGATGTCGCTTTATTTTTTCCTCTCTCTTTTTGTCTTGCTTTTTTTTTTTGCTTGTTTTTGAGAAAAAAGAAAACCTAATCTTCGCCATCCATTACGTTATCATATATATCAAAATAGAACGTACTTGGTTTTTCAATTTGTTCTCTCGAATTAAATCTATATTACGGTTTAAAGTGACAGCTAGCAAAAGAAAAGAACAATAATACCAACAACATCCTATATACAACCACCATCTCGCACAACAGCGTCGTCAACAACAACAACAACAACAACAACGACGATTATTGTTATAGGCACAAGGACACGCATTTGTGAGAGATGATAATCGATTATATCGATCCAAATGCTAGATCGGCATTTATTTTATCTACTTCGGAAAGATGAAAAGCACAGATGACCTCGGTTGAACTCAGAACGTAAAGGAATGTTGATAAATATCGCAACACTATACCAGATTCAGCAACTCGACAATTTTATCATCTACCTTTTTTCGCGGTTTCAGTTATTAGACTCGCTCTGAGTACATATAATTTTTCTTTAATTTTTTTTTTTAACTAGTACTTATTTTATCGGTTCTTTTGTCAAATGACTACGTTACGGAGATGTAAAAACAAACCAACACCGGTTGTCAAGTGGCTGGGTGGGGGAACGTACATACATACATATATATATATATATATATATATATATATATATATACACTAGCGTAGCGTAGCTAGAGTGTGTGCCGCCCTCAGACCCCACAAAAAACACATATTGCCTACAGCAGACCCAAAAGTGCCGCCCGAGGCGGACCGCTCCTACCGGTTCCCCCCCCTCCCCTAGCTTTGCTAGTATATATATATATATATATATATATATATATATATATATATATATATATACTAGCAAAGCTCTATATATATATATATATATATATATATATATATATATATATATATATATGTATTAGAGAACCTTCCACAAAGTCTCCGTCTGCAAAATCCACTCGCAAAGTATTAGTCAGGCCAGGTCTATAATAGAAGAAACTTGCCCAAGATGCCGCCCAATGGGACCGAACTCGAAACTACGTGATTGCAAAACAAACTTCTTAACCACACCATGCCAACATTCTTAATACGATCGCATTATGCGATGGGTTGGGCGTTATTAGATTGTCTGTATATTTGAATGATATACTTCATTTCATCGATGTCTCACAAGAATGAGAGGTAAATGTAGACTTCGGCACAATTCGAAATCAGAATATACAGGGCTAACTAAGTACCTCAATGTATTTAGCCAGAGTTTCTACTGACTTTTGCCATCTCGTGATAAATTTTAACTTGAGTACAAAGGCATGTACGCGAGAGAAATAATATAGACTACGGATACTAAGGCAGCGAGCTGGCAGAAGCGTTAACACACCCGGCAAAATACTTAGCGGTATTTCACCTGGCTTTACGTTCTTAGTCCAAATGCCGCCAAGGTCGACTTTGCCTTATAACTTTTCGGAGTCCGTAAAATAGGTACGAGTTGAGTCCCGAGGTCATAGCCTTGTGCCAAAAATTTGAAATCAATAATGATTCATCTCTGTGATACAAATGGTAAATTCAACCTCAGAGTGAATTGAACTCAGAACTTAAAAGAACATCACCGACTTCAAATTTCTCTCGGTTAAACATTGTCACATTCAGCCATGAGTAACTTTGTCTTTCTTCTCTTAGAAATCAGTAATGATTTTTTTTATTTTTATACGGGGTCAAAACAGCACAATTAGTGGGTGTATAAGTGGTTGAATTAACCCCAAATTTACACTTGGGTCATACTCATTTTATTTAAGCTTAGAAGTCTGAAAGTCATTGCTCATTACAAGATGTGAACTCAAAATAAAGAGATGGGTGACTAAATGTCTGAAGTGACATTTTGTTAGGCGCTCTACTATTTCCGGCATTCCGTTATTTCGTCGTTTGTCACGAGGTTAACAAGTACGTTAGTTATTACAAAATAATACATAGCATTGTTAACACAAAAACCCAACAAAAGTACTGTGTGTTAAGATGTAAAGTTTGCATTCGTTATTTAACGACATCAGGGCGGCAAGCTGGCAGAATCGTTGGCACGCCGGATTGAAATGCATAGCAGCATTTCGACCGTCTTTATTTTCTGAGCTCAAATTCCTGCGAGGTCGACTTTGCCTTTCACTCTTTCGATGTCGATGAAATAAAGTACCAGTTGAGCAGTTAAGCGCTGGCGTCAATATGATCAATATGATCAACAAGCCTCCTCCCCAAAAATTTCAGGCCTTGTGCCCAAATTAGGAAAGGTTATTAATGGGGAATACAAATAAACTCTTGCTGGTTTTGAACTCAGAGTGTCAAGGGAGGTAATCAGATATCGCAATGGGTTTTTGTTCCGAGCTTTATTCAATCTGTCATCGATAGCTGTTCGAAAGAGCTGATTCATTGACTAGTCTTGGATCATGCCATTGTCGCTTGTCAGGTTTCTCGCATGCTCCAGAGATATAGTCTTACAGCTGTTTCTGCTGCAGGGATATCCATAATATCCCAGAAACAACTGTAAGACTATATTTCTTTCCTTATAAATGGCCTGAAAACTCCTCACAGTCTTGGCTTTGTTATCTGTTCTTGTCTAATGTGTATGTATATATATATATATATATATATATATATATATATATATATATATGAATGAGAAGAGAGATAGAGGAAAAGGTGTAGTTGCTTATTTATATATATTAGTATATAGACGTGTCTCAGTGTGTGTGTGTGTGTGTGTGTGTGTGCGCATGCGTGCGTGGGTGTATGTATATAGTTGTGTATACATACTTCATCATAGACGTGATCAAGTATGTATTGGCGGCCATTATGCCTATTGTGTACTAAACATAAGATGTGTGTTTGTTGTATTTTCCCCCCTTAAACATGTGTCAAAGTTGGAAACCTATTGAGAATTAGTGTAATTTTTATTTATCTTATTTCCGTTGGTAATTTATTTTATTTCTAATTTCCCCCGCTTGCTTTTACTGAATTCACAGATTTAGTCGTCATCTCTTTTCAGCGAACATTGATGAAAAAGTGTTTTAAGCAGATAATACATAACTAACTCAACAACTAAGAGTATAATATTATTGGCAATACATGTGTGTTTATATATAGAAATTTATGTGTGTATACATATCTATATATATATGTGTGTGTGTGTGTGTGTGTGTGTGTGTGTGTGTGTGTGTGTGTGTGTGTGTGTGTGTACATACCTATATGTGTTTGTGATATATATATAAATATACATATATATACAGAGAGAGAGAGTCATAGATAGGTAGATAGATAGATAAATATGCTATGCATATATGTGTATAGGCATATATATATATACATATGTATGTGTGTGTATATATATATAAGCATATATGTGTGAGTGTGCATATATATGTGTATATATATATATATATATATATATATATAGAGAGAGAGAGAGAGAGAGAGAGAGAGATATGTATATATATATATATATATATATATAGATATATATATATATAGATAGATATATGTATATATATATATATATATATATATATATATATATATAGATAGATATATGTATATATATATATAGATAGATAGATAGATATATGTATATATATATATATATAGATAGATAGATATATGTATATATATATATAGATAGATAGATAGATATATGTATATATATATATATATATAGAGAGAGAGAGAGAGATATGTATATATATATATAGAGAGAGAGATAGATATATGTATATATATATATAGAGAGAGAGAGATATGTATATATATATATATATATATATATAGAGAGAGAGAGAGAGAAAGAGAGAGAGAGAGAGAGAGGGGGGGGGGGGGGAGAGAGATATGTTAGACTGAAAGATTACTTAGTATTTTCTAATAGCGTACTTGTTTGTTAAACTTTTACTTGAAGAAGGGTGTCAGTGACCTCGAAGTTTTGGCATGCTAGCCTTCTTCACACACACACACACACACACACACACACACACACACACACACACACACACACACAGTTAAAGAACTATCAGAAGTACTCGATTACAAACGTTGAGCTCAACAGTATATTTAGTCCGGTTCATTGGCTTCTTGCTTTCGAATTTCCATAACGTGCCTCCGCTACTTCAAACGATCCGTAATTGTGCTTACATTCCACTTGTATGAAGACGTGGTTATACGTCATGTCGCTTCCCGAGTGAAAAGTGCTGCTGGACCAGCCTAGAAAACTGTGTGGTGAGGTGGGGGGGGGGATGTGGTCTCTGTGTGTCTTTGTGAAAATTAATAATTATTTTAGGGAGTATTTATTTATTTATTTATGTGTTTCAGCCAAGTGGCTGCGGTCATATGTTTATTTTTCCAGGGCTTTACTGCGTAATTGAATATTGTATGACATAGTTGTCTATAATTACTGACTTCAATATAATTAGTGACATTTAACCTACAAATAAATACACATCCACACATGCATGTAGGAACGTAAACAACAGTCGCCTGTGACTAATGAAACAATGGCAACAGGTGGACATTTTTTTTAAATTTTTTCTTTCAGCATAATACTTAACATCACCTCTGATAGTAGTTTTATGTTGTTTTATTTTTCTATATGTACAAAACCAACGAGCATTGTTTGAATAAAAGACAATGCATGAGAAAAGTTAAATACTTGTTTAAAACATTGCATAATGAAATATGTATGTATGGACGCTTGTATGTATATGTATGTTTATAGGCATGCGTATGAATACGTTTAACGTACACATACATACATACAAACATACATATATACATACGTACATACAAAAATGCATACATGCATGCATACGTATGTACATGCATGCATACGTATGTACATGCATGCATACATACATACATACATGCATAAACATAGACTAAACCCGTCTATTCTCTGTCTCTCTCCCTCTCTCTCTATTCTTTTTCCGTTCTCTATCTCACTTTCTCTCTCTCTCTCTCCCCAGATGTCAAGCAGTTGAGATTCATTC
Organism: Octopus bimaculoides; assembly: GCF_046866305.1. Lineage (NCBI taxonomy): Eukaryota > Metazoa > Mollusca > Cephalopoda > Octopoda > Octopodidae > Octopus > Octopus bimaculoides. Next base: position 51,751,565 of record NC_142935.1, read on the forward strand.
TACTTGTCAACTCTAATATATATATATATATATATATACACACACACATGCATGCAACCATACATACATAGGTATATATATGTGTGTATATATATATATATATATATATATATATATGTATATATATATATTCTGGCATACGCGTAGTTACACATCCTTGTGAGGGATGTATATACACAATGCACTCATAAGTAAGGCACCACTTAGCTGTAATTATAGACCTAGCAGCCATATGTGACACATAGTACACACACACACACACACACAAGGGGCTGGATTTTTCTAAAAATGTATGTATATGTGCATCATTCCACAGACATACATGCATAAATGTGAGTACTTTTATGTATGTATGTATGTATGCATGTATATATGTAAGTATGTATGTATGTATGTGTATGTGTGTATGTATGTGTGTCTATCTACGTAAGTAGATATATATTTATGAGTGTGTATGTATGCATGTGTGTGTAAGTGTGTATGTATGCATGAGTGTGTTTGTATGTGTGTGAGTATGTATGTATTATGTACGAGTATGTATTATGTACGAGTGTATGTACGAGTGTATTATGTATGTATGTACGAGTGTATTATATACGAGTGTACGTACGAGTATGTATTATGTACGAGTGTGTGTATGAGTGTGTTTGTGTATGTATGTGTGTGTTTGTAGCTATGTACGTAGATATGTGTATGTACGTGTATGTATGTATGTACGTGCATATGTATGTAGGCATTATGTATGTAGGTAGGTATATATGTATGTGTGCATGTATGTATGTATGTATGTATGTATGCATGCGTCTATGTATGTGTGCGTGTATATATGCATGCATGTACGTATGTTTGCTTATATGTATGTATGTATGTATGTATGATGTTTAGAAGAGCTAAATGTCTTGACAATGTAATAAAAGATATACGAACCTTTACTGTAAGTTAGTTTGTATTTTGATATATTGGCAAATATCAAAATACCTCGGTAACCTACAAACGATTGAAACCCAGCATAGGCTCCTTTACATTACTTCTTCAGCATCCAAATACACATACATACATACATACATACATACATAGGGGGTGGTCAGAGGTGTGTAGCTTCGTGGTTAAGGGCGTTGCACTCATGTTGAGCGTAAGATTGTGGTTTGGATTCCTGAACCGGGAAATGCGGTGTATTCTTGAGCAAAAGACTTCATTCCACGTTACTCTTACTCAAACAGCTGGCAAAAGTGAGTAATCTTGCGGCGGGCTAGCGTCTCGTCCAGGAGGTGGAAAATTATACACGCCACAGATTCTAGATAGCAGGTTTTATGAATCTATGGCTTGGGAAGGACCTGTCATCCATTTTTGGATACATACATACATACATACATACATGGTGATGATGATGATAGCCGTCCACTCGTGACCGAGGAAGATCATTGCCGACCTTCAGGAACATTGTGCGCTCTAGGGCTAACTTATATTTTGCAAACATTGCAGACCAAGCTTTCCCCATTCACTATACATACATACATACATACAATTATACCTACATGCATAAAGTTTTCTCCTACTTTTTTGACTGCATAGTCTTTGATCAGATCCTCAAAATTAATCTTACATAACACATATGCTTCTATACTTAGTAGAGATAAAGCATCCTGAATATTAATTTAACAAATTTTAGGTGATGTCTTTTGTGCCTTAAACCAATAACAATTTCTGTAGAACCTTCTCCATTTCCCTCATGCCCTATTCATGTGCTTATTTTGCTTAATGGTTAATCCAGCACTGCTTGTAAGTAAGCTCTAAGCTACTTCCTTCTTTTAGAAGACGAACACGAGAAGATGCTTTTGATGAGAAGACAACAACCGTCAGTGAAAACTAATCCAGTGATCAAGTTATTCTCAAGCAATCAATCCGTAACATTTCGTATTTCTCCAATGCAGGAAACGTAGGACTATATTATACAATGAATCGAGTAACCATGTAGAGGCACCCCCTTTGGGTCAAACTGTTTACTGAGTGTTATTTTCCAGAGAGTAATATTGGTTTCATATTTTGGCACAGAGCCTGAAAGTTTATGAGCAAGGAGTAAGTCGATCGCATTGACCACAGTACTCAACAGGTATTTATTTTCTCGACCCCTGAAAGATGAAAGACAAAATCGGCCTCGGCGGAATTTGAACTCAGTACGTAAAGACGGGCGAAATGCCGCTAAGCATTTTGCCCGGCATGCCAACAGTTCTGCCAATTCCACGCCTCGAATATTTAAAAAAAAAAAAGAAAAAAATTAAAGCGGCTATCTGATAGAATCGTTAACATGCCGGGCGAAATGCTTATCGATAATTCATTCATCTTTAAGTTCTGAGTTCAAATTCCGCCGGGGTCGACTTTGCCTTTTATCCTTTTGGAGTCAATAAATTAAGTACCGGTGTAACACTGGGGTCAATGTAATCGACTTACTCTCTCCCGCAAAATTTCAGGCCTTGTGCTTGTAGTAAAAAGGAATGTTAAAAGAAAAAAAAAACATTAAAGCGGTGATCTGGCAAAATCGTTAACATACCGGGCAACATGCTTAGCGGTATTTCGTCCGTCTTTAAGTTCAAATTCCGCCGAGGTCGACTTTGCTTTTCATCGTTTCGGGGACGATAAAATAAGTACTAGTTAACTACTAGGGTCGATGAAATCGTCTTACCTCCTCCCCAAAATTGCTGGCCTTGTACCAAAACTTGAAATCAATATTTAAAAAATCAATGCCGAATTACAGAAAACACAAAGTAATAGGAGTAGGTGTGTGTGAATATAACAGTGAGATGTTTTATATATATTGCAATGGAAATGACCTTCAGTATTCAGTACGTTTTTATGGTACTTGATACTACATATACTACGAGGCAGGCTGACCTGGCTGTCCAAGCCAGAAGTAACGAAATGTTTGTAAGTGTAGTCGTCATATTATTATATCGCGTGCGCAAGCGTGTGTGTGTGTGTGTGCGATTGAGCGCATGAGAGACACAGAAAGATAAGCAATCTGTTTTGTTTTGTTTTTTTTCACACGGATTTATGTATCAAATGAGTCATAAAACGTTTCTTTATAATTGTCATGTTAAATCGTTCTCCAAATTAGGAAATTATACATACAATAGGCGCAGGAGTGGCTGTGCAGTGTGTTGAGAAGCTAACTTCTCAACCACATGATTCCGGGTTCAGTGCCATTGCGTGACCCCTTGCGCAAATGTCTTCTACTATAGCCTTGAGCCGTCAAGCTTTATGTGTAGATTCTGTAGATGGAATCTGAAAGAAGCCCTTCCTGTATATACATGTGTGTGTGTGTGTGTGTGTGTGTGTGTGACCGCTGCTTGAAAACCGGTGTTGGTGTGTTTACGCTAGAGAATAAGTTCCAGGCTGTAAAAAGAATATTTACCAAGGGTCGATTCATTCGACTAAAATTCTTCAGGGAGGTGCTCCAGCATGACACCGCAGTCTAATGACTGAGACATGTAAATATTATATAACACGCTCGCGCACACGTACAAATTCACACCCAAACACAAATATATATATGTCCTCAAAAATGCCCCAGTCCTCCTTGTCTCTCTCTCTCTCTCTCTCCCACGTGGCTTTTTAACAATTCGACCAGGCGTTTATTTCGAATTGTCAGAAGATATTCTGGAGATTTATCTAGTCGAAATTATTTGTTTCTCTTGACTGTTACCACCTACAAAAATGTCTTTATTTTTATTAATATTAGGATCTTGTTCAAAACGGGGGCACCAGTTTTCATTTATGTTTTATGTAGTGTTTTTGGTGCCGAAAGACTTTCAAACTTCGTATACTTATCTATTTTGTTTTATAGAACAGAAAAAAATTTTTGTATTCGAATTTATTTCATGTAAAAATTTGTCTTATTTCGATAATTTCTACTAATCACTGACGTCTATTCAGTTGAAAACAGTTAGCGCTGTAACGGTGTATATCGTATTAATCCCCTAACCCTAACTAGACTGTTAACCCTAACCCTAAAACTAATCCTAACTCTAGAATCTGAACTCTAAAATTGTTACACACATAGATACGCACAGCGTAATTTATTATATAAACAATATATGCGTATAAATTACGATTAAACCGGATGAAATATGTCACAGGGAATAACATTTTTATGACCGGCAAGCAGTAACTCTATTCAGCTGAATAGACGTCAGTGATTGGTTGAAATTACAGAAATACGACAACTTTAACATGAAATAACTTGCGATGTAGGTTTTTTTGTTAAGAAGACTAAGAGTAAAAGATGTTTTATATGATACATTCTACAAGTGTCCCAAGTTTCAAATTGTTTCGTTAGTGTTTCGTTAAGAAAATACTGGTGCCCCCGTTTTGAACAAGATCCTAATATTATTCCTTCATAACACAGTGTAGGCGAAAAATCTGTCATTATTATTTTTTGCTTTTCATGAAGGTCGATTAATAAATACCAGTTACGCACCAGGGTCGATGTAATCGATTTAATCCCTTTGTCTGTCCTTGTTTGTCCCCTCTATGTTTAGACCCCTGAGAGCAATAAAGAAATAAAAATACATAAATTAGTATTATCACTTTGAATCATTCACTATTAAGCGTTTATGTCACATTTAATAAGTGTTGTTTTGCGTGCGAGGAGATATTCTGAATTTATAGTTTTATTTATTTATTTATTTATTTATGGGATTCAGCCAAGTGGTTGCGGTCATGCTGGTGCACCGCCGTGAGTTGGTGACGAATTCGAGAAAGTTTTTTTTTAAGTCTTACTACGCTCCTCTACACAGGAGTATATGGGTGAGTGGCTAGAGGTAATAAAACGTGACCAGCATTGTTCTTTAGCGAGGAAATATTACAGGCTGTTGTAGGCGTTCAAATTAAATCATTGGTTGCTTTAATATTTTATATTTGGATTAGAAATCATTGTCGGCTTCGCCACTGTAACGATTTCCGTCCATAATCTCATATACAATAATTTGTTTAGAAAATAGTTGGTGAGTACTAACACTGATTTCATATTTTGGCACAAGGCCAGCAATTCTTTCGGGAGGGGCTAAGTCAATTATATTGACATCCGTGTTCAACTAGTACCTATTTTATCGACCTCAAGAGGATGAACAGTAAAGTCGACCTCGGCGGAATTTGAACTCAGACCGTAAAGACGCAGAAATGCCGTTAAGCATTTTGCCCGGTGTGCTAACGATTCTTTTCTACACTAGGCACAAGGCCCGGAATTTTGGGAGAGGAGGTCAGTCGATTAGATCGCCCCAGTACGCAACTGATACTTAATTTATCGACCCCGAAAGGATGAAAAGCAAAGTCGACCTCAGCGGAATTTGAACTCAGAACATAAAGACAGACGAAATACCAATTTCTTTATTACCCACAGGGGGCTAAACATAGAATGGTACAAAACAACTGATTGGGATCAGTAATGCGAATTGTTTACATAAAATATGACTTTAAAAATTTTATAAAATATAAAAAATCGAATGATATTAACAGTACGTTAGACAACACAAATGAAGCGATGATCAGGCCACGCTCCGACCCCACAAGCCCCGATCTATCGCTGGCACTTTTTTTTTCCTGACTATTCACACGGTTCCTTGCACGCACAACACTCGTGCAACATGCTTCCATCTCTTTTGGAACATACACTCCGACAGACATCTCCTCTCCAGCCACACTTTCCTTTTCAAATTAAAAGTTAAAAAATGAACGTAAATTGTGGCCAGAGATAAAGTTGCCTGTCTTAATTCCTTTTATCCTCGTCTTCCATACTATCTCTTTCGCTATTGCTACAACCGTGAGAAAACAATTCTTACCTTCGTTTGTTAAAACTCCCGGTGGGTCAATTTTTATAATTGACTCAGTCGACAGCTGTACTCTTCCTTCGCCGGACAACAGGTGTTCAACATAAGCCCACATTTCTGATATCTCCGGACACTGAACAATAGCGTGAGGGACGGTTTCCCTGTCTCCCCCGCATCTTGGACAGGACGGCGACTGACGCTTACCGTGTCTTGCAAGCTTATCCCAAACGGGCAAGGCACCTCTGTAGCATTGCCAGGTTAAGGACTTTTGGAAGTTGTCCAACGTTCTCAACCCGAATGTACGGTGAAACAGGCTGTCCAGTTGAATAAACCCGAGACCTAGAGTCGCCCCCAGGCCATCGTCGCATTCAGACTCTACCAACCCACTATATAAAATCCGTGTGGAACCCCCACCGCTGGCGTTGCCCGAGCGCCGGAAAAACAAGAGGGCCTTACGACACTCTTTATGCCATTCACTCGACCTCGGACTACGAGAACACCAGGCTTCCTGTTCGCAAAAACTTTTGAACTCGGGGAACATTTGTCTGGCCAGCGGAGACCACACCCGTTCACTATCCAGGAGAATCTAGGGGTGCCTCAATCTCAACGCATGCCTGCGCATCATTAACCAAGGCATCCCTAAACCTCCCTTTAAAGGCTTTTGACAGCAGACAGAGCGTTTCACAAGTGGCGACCTGCACTTCCACAAAAAGCGAAAGAGCTGTCTCTCCAACCTGATCAACCACGAATCCGGACAAGGCACGGCGGTTAGGCGGTAGGTAATGACCGATGCGATAAACACGTTGGCCACCTCCGCCCTCCCTTTCAGGGATAGCCACCGTCAAGACCAGGTCTTGACTACTGCAGCCACCCTGCTCAATACCTCCGTCCAGTTCTTCTCCATCTGGAGGCCTGGTCCAAACCAAATTCCCAGCAACTTAACCGGTCCCTCTGTCCAGCGCCCAACAGCGCTGTCTGAAGGCATCGACTTGCCAACCCAGGTGCCGAGTTGTAAGCCGACCGACTTTTCCCGGTTAATCTTTGCTCCTGCCACCTCCTCGTAAGCCTCAATAGTCTTACCCACTTCACGTAGGCGTGCTACTGAGGTTACGCTGATAGTGATATCATCCGCGTAAGCCGTAACAAACTCCTCTAGACCTGGTTCTCTCGGAATGCCACTCAACCTCCGCAGTAGTGGCTCGAGAGCTACTACATACAAAATCGGTGAGAGCGGACATCCTTGACGAACGAAACGAGCGTCTGATACAGAACGGCTTCGAAAGGAAACCGTTCACCCGAACTATCGAGTCAATGTTGTGGTACGAAGCAATAAACCACCTGAGGAAGCCAAGGCCCAAGCCGAACCGCGCAAGCACAGTCGCCAGGTATCGATGGTCAACCCTATCAAAAGCTTTAGACTGGTCCAAATGTACCAGTGCCCCACCTTTGCCAGATTTATTACCAACCCTCTTTATGGTATAACGGATAAGATGGAGGGTATCCTGAATGGTTCTGCCTGGGATGGCACATGTCTGTGCCTCTCCGACTATACCATCCGCGACACGCGCCAACCTTTTCGCTAAGACCTTGGCCAAAATCTTCACTTCTGCGTTTAACAGAGTAATGGGCCTGAAATTCTCTATAACGTCCCCCTTGTCCGGGTCCTTTCTGACCAACGTCACTACTCCCCGGCGCACAGATCTGGGGATAAACCCATTCTGTTGCCAGTTCGCGTAAACGTCAGCCAGTAGATGCCCGAACAAGTCTGGCATACATTTATACAGCTCATACGGAAGACCATCAAGTCCCGGCGACCTACCCGCTTTACAGTCGGCCAAAGCCTCCTTCACCTCCCCAGGCTTGATTGGCCCCTCGCAAGACTCCGCATCCGACCCCGAGAGACACGGCAAACCGGCAAGAAAGTCCTCGAGGGCTCTCCCACCATCAGGACCGCCGTCACCCCCGAACAGCTGGGCGAAGTACTCCCGAAAGGCCTCACACATTTTCTCGGGTTCGTTTATCAAGACGCCATTATGGTTCGTCAAAGACCGTATAGTGGAACTATTTCCTTGCCGAGCTTCCACCACTCGGGCCCATCTAGCGGCCTTGATTCCTTCACTTCCCATCGCACGTAACTTAGCTCTGGCAATACTTCCCATGTGTTGGGATTCAAGATGCTGGTTTAAGTCCAGTCTTTTCACCTTCACTTGGTCCACATTGCCAGTCCTCCAGGCTTCTTCTAGTTCCTTAACTATACCATCTCCTATTCTACGTCCCTTCTTAGCTAAACTTATGCTAAACCTAATAGACTCATATTTGATGGCTCTTTTTAGGGCGTACCACCATTTGTTATTAATGATGGTACCTGTCAATGCACTCTGTATTAACATATTGATCCGCTTTTTGTATTCCTCAATCACCAAAAGGGACGTATTGAGTTTCCAGTAGCCAGATCCCTGACTATGTAACTTATCTATTGTCAGTTAACAGGTAACCATCTTGTGGTCACTGTAGCTGACTAGAAAAAATTGGGGACACTTAGCTATAGACTTATCTGTTTCTCTAATTAAAATCCTATCTAGATATGTTCTGGTAGACCCGTCACTACTTGACCACGTCCACTGTGGAGTGTTCGGGTGTTCCAACTTATATGGGTTTGCTAGCTGAAAGTGACTTAGCAGATCCCGTAAGCCGGGGTTACATTTTCTGTTCGTGTTCGAGCCAACACAATCTGTGTGTGCCTCACATATTGTGTTAAAGTCTCCTAACAATACTAGCGAATGCGACGTGGCCAGGAACTTGCCCAGGTCACGAAAATATTCACTTTGCGGGCCCATAATATTGGGTGCATAAATAGCAACGAGCCTGATTATCTTGCCACAACTGAATGTCAGGTCAAGAACGACCAGCCTGCCTTCTGGATCAGAAAAAGTCAACTTTTTCTCGGTTACCCGGTTTCTTTTTAGTAGGACCAACACCCCACCCCCACCTCCCGCCCGACTCGGAGAAACGTATTTCTCGTAGCCGTTCAGGAGGGGGGACAGATCTCTTGGTCCCTTTACTCGGGTTTCCGTTGCAACAATCACATCCAATTTTCTTGACCTGTCATTTAGGAATCGTCCTTGCTTCCAGCTAGACAACAGGCCACGAACATTTAAACAATCAATGTGAACAGACATGTCTTACCTGTTAATCAGGGCTTGTCCGGTGGAGAGGGACTCTCCACCTTTTCATGATACGGGGTCGGAGGTGGCAGGTCTTAGAAAATAGGTTTGTTAAGATCCTGTCTCATTACAGAATTATCAGGTGGAGGTGGGGTCTCCACCTTCTCTTTTTCTCGCTTTTTCGGAGCTGGTAGTCCATTAAATATAGACTTATTAAAGTCCAGTCTCATAGATGATACTGACTTACAGTGTTTGTTTTGTAAAATTCTATGAGTCTTATTTGAAACTTCATACACGTCATAATTGTTGAATTTCTCCGAAAGGTTATCTATTTTTTTTGCAGTCTTAATTAATTGAATGTCTCTCATTAGTTCAGTATCTTTACTGTATACGGCTATTATGCCTTTCTCCTCTTTTTCTCTTCTTGCAGTCTTTTTTGGTCGTTGTTCTGTAGTAGTCGCCATTCTCGGTTGAGCTGCTGATTGTATTTTTCTTTTGTTTGTTGTTTTCTTCTCGTCGTTTTCTTCTTTTTCCTCTTTTTCTTCTTTCTCCTATTCCTCGTCTTCTTCATTTTCCTTGCAGTTCCTTCGAATGTGGCCTAATTGGCCGCACAAAATACACCGGAGTTTTCGACCCTCAACAAACACCGCCAGGTTCTCCTCTCCTATCTGAACCGTCTCGGGAATTGCTTCGATTATTTTTGGGTCAGCTTGGATAATGAGACTAACTGATTGACCAGTCCAGTGAGGGTTTTCGATAACGGCAGCCTGGAGGAGGGTAATTTTCTCTTCCTCTTTGACTAGGACTGCCTCCACCACCCACATAGGATCCACGTCCGGTGGGACCCTTGTTATATTAATTCTGGACGTTCTCATCCCGATATAGGTGGGGATGAGCGCCACGTCTTCCGTTTTTAGAGTCTCTACGGAATGCTTTTGTGCCATTTCCTTGTTGGCAAACATTACTTCCACTGTACCAAACTTCTTTCCTCTTGTCACATACACAATGTCGCTCCATATTTCCTTCAAACACCGTTCAATCTTCTCTTCTGTAAATCTTTCGATTTTTCTCTTTTGTACACAATAAGTTTTAAAAATTATTGTTTTCTGCTTTTTATCTTGCAAAAATTGCTCCGGTTGTTGTATTTGAACCACGCTATCTTTCACTTCCATCATTTTTTTATATTTTATGTAGTCCGACTTGTTCGTCGACAGCTGCCGGGTTCGACCCCCAGCTGCCAACGCAAAACATTTTTTTCCTTTCTCGCCTGCTCGGTCTGGATGCTAGGCGCATCGATACTCCTTTTGGTCCCAATACTTTCTGACAAAGTTGGGAAATCTTGTGAAAGCTCTGACGAGCTTTCCGATACGTCTCCAAATATTTCATACATCCTGCTGTGCACTTTGGTAACGGGGGAATTACAAATTCCTTTTTCGAGTGAATCCACTGGTTTTTCACTTGTAGTTGGCTCCTCGCCAGACAACAAATTTTTCGTCTCACTAGACATTTCTATGCCAACGTTAGGCCTTTCTCTAGACGTCATTTCCCCCCCCCACACACACACACACAACGGGGGAATGAACAAACGTGTGCTTTCTACAAGCACTTAGTGTTTTCAAATAAAAACTCAAACAGTTAGAATTTTATTAACAGCAATTTTCACCACGAACACATGTACGACGCGTAACCAACAAACTCACAGAGACGAAATACCTATTTCGTTATTGCCCACAAGGGGCTAAACATAGAGGGAACAAACAAGAACAGACGAACGGATTAAGTCGATTACATCGACCCCAGTGCGTAACTGGTACTTAATTTATCGACCCCGAAAGGATGAAAAGCAAAGTCGACCTCGGCGGAATTTGAACTCAGAACGTAACGGCAGACGAAATACCGCTAAGCATTTCGCCCGGCGTGCTAACGATTCTGCCAGCTCGCCGCCTTAGGAACTACGAAATATTGGTTCTTAAATATCTGACTGTGAGGTAAGAAGCTAGCTTTGCAACCACGTGGTTTCTGGTTCAGTCCCTTTGCGCGGTATCTTGAGCAACCCTGGATCGACTAATGCTTTGTGAGTGAATTTGGTAGACGGAAACCTGTCGAGCCTTGTATGTATGTGTATGTGTGTTTCTACCCACACTGCTTGACAACCGGTGTTGGAGCGTTTACGTCCCCCTTAACTTTAAAGATAAGTACTGAGATCGATTTGTTTGACTAAATCCTCTAAGGCGGTGTCCCACCGTGGTCTCGGTCCAAATGCAAAAGATAAATATATGTTTTTGTCTTAATCAAATATATAACTTTTGTCACGTGAGATTAATTAATTAACAAGCATTTTAATTTGCGCCTCATAATTCTAATTTAAAACCTTTTGAGAAGCGAGCAAGATATCAAGTTTAGTTGTTTCCTATATTTTCTTAAAGTCAGAAAGTTTGAGGGGGAGAGTAAACTTGTGTCTCTACTGTGTTTAAGACAGATTCGGCATCAGTATCTGCCATAAACCTCTCGCAGAAGCAGAAGAAAGTGGTTCCTCATAAAGTGCATGGATATATGATGACCATCTCTGCTAAAAATAATCGAGAAAAGGTTTAATTTTTATGAAGCAGAACTGGTGACATTTATTACCTCTAGCCACTCATCAATATACTCCTATCACTGGCTCGAAGACCTGCACCTCCTCACTCGTCGTCCACCACGATTTCAATACTTCCACAATTTCAATGCTCCCCGGCACTGGCTGGTCTGGCACTACTTTCATTCAAGATCATCTGCAAAGACCATGGGCCCATTCTCCTCAGTCACTTAACTTGATCGGAAAGCTGTTATCGAGCCGATAGCTAATAGCCCGTGATCTTACCTACTTTTTCTGCCCTTGTCGAGGCATTAATAACAAGTGTATTGGAGAATTGGTAAAGCATCATACGAAATACTTTGTGGTGTATAGTTACGTCTCTTTATGCTTTGAATTTAAATTTCTCCAAAATCGACATTGTCTTTTATCTTTCTAATTTCCATAAATTAAGTATTAGTTAAGTATTCGACTACTAAGGCTCTCTGCAAAATTCGTGTAAGTATGCTAATAAAAGAAATTAGTGATAATAGTTGCATAATTTATAAAGGAAGGGATAGAAAGATTTGTAGCATTCGTAGTTTTCTTAAAGTTAATAGTGACGTTAGAAATTATGTAAGAAACTCTACCTAGATGCGGGCTTAAGTTGGGTAGAACTCCCATTTATTTTGCTGCTAGTGCAATACTAATAACCAACATATTGAAAGGACGTGAAAGTTTATCTACAAATGATAGGATGAGCATTGATTTTACAATTTACGTTAGTCGCGAAATGTTTCCAAGTTTGATCCGAAATCGAGTCTCTAAACTAGATTTATTAAAAACTTCACTACGGCATTCGCCATGATAGTAGTGAAACCGCTGCGAAGTCGACAGCAATGACAGTTGCGATGATGAGGTCTGCGGTGATAAGACAATAATGAAATGAATAAAACATAGCAATGTTGCTCGGATAGGTAAGAATATCACAGTAGGAAAGTGTTATGAACGCTAGTTCTCTAGTAATATTGAGTCTCAAGACACCAAACCTTGTATCATATCAACATCAATGAAACATGATTGACGGAGGAGGAAACCAGACAGAACAGAAATGAACAACCAAGGCATAGCTGTTAAATCATCGATATTGTGATAACTGGAGACAACTAGCATTAAGGAGCAGTGAACAAGATAAGTTGAGAAGTGTGATGAAGACGTCAAGTGTATGAAATACAGCCATAAGGTCACTAAAAAGAATTGATGTAATACTTGAAGTGATAGAATCTATAGTTAATTTGACATACGTTCGGTAAAAATAGAAATAAGAATTAAAACAGAATTACTGTTTGAAATTAATGCACTTTGTAAAATCCGAAATTTTGAAATAATTGTTTTGAAAGTGAAGGAGGTGTGCTGCAAATAAATTAATTAAATTAATTAATATAAAATAATATCATGAGAAAAACCATTGATTCTAATTCGCTTCCGTTTTCAATGATATTTGATACATCCTGAAAGCGAGAAAAATCATTGTCAAAAATAATAGTGCTTGTCATTGTAACTTTTCTATCAAGATTGTCTGATTGGCAAAATCATTGGAGTGTAATTGTTCTGAGTTCAAATCTCACCTAGATCAACTTTGTCTTTTATCCTTCGAGGTCGATAATTTAGAATACCGATCAAATATTGAGTTCGATGCAAGCTTTGACCTTAATCTATATAAGGAATTATCAGTTTTACATCAAATTCATCAAGTACACTTTGAAGAAGAAATAAGAGCAGTAAAGGAAGAGTTGTCCTCTAGTAAATTTATAGAAAACTGGTTTTATAGTAGGGAGTCTAAATTGATGGGATAGGCTTACTCGGAACAAGCAGCAAGAGGCTGAAGAG
>NC_142935.1:51767491-51817491 GCF_046866305.1 Octopus bimaculoides
ATATATATATATATTTCGCATCATCAGAATAAAGTAATAGATAATAATGGCGTGTTGTTTGTTCACTTTACAGTAAGTCATAAATTATCATGAAAATAATTTTATAACTGATAAAACTATTAATGTTGGAATTTGAACTATATAACAATCAGCAGTTAGTTCAGAAAATAAGCGGAAATTTCCTGTGACAAATGCCTCAGAGTCACCAGTGGAATGTATCCGAACAACATAGATGAATAAAGTTATATTAAATAACATACAAAATATACTTTTGAGTTATTGAAACTATTTCTGCTTCCAGAGGAGGCAATGGAATGTAGGTTATATGTATGTATGAATGTATGTATGTATGTATGCATGCATGTATCTATGCATGTATCATCGTGATGAAGCGACAATATATTAGAATAGGTGTGTGTGTGTGTGTGTGTGTGTGTGTGTGTGTGTGTGTGTGTGCAATCATACATACACATACATACAATAGGGATGCATATTACGAAGGCAATGAACTAAAACAAAAAGACAACAAAAGAGAGACAAATTTAAACAGATATTGTATTAGTTCAATGCATAAAAAAGTAGTAAAAGACTCTTGACGCTTCGGACGCAAGTCCTTCTTCAGAAAAAAGTAAAGGATGAATGTGAAAGAGGAAAAGTGGTTGATATAAAAAAGGGGGGACAGGTTAAGAGTCAGGTAGGAATCCGATTCTATAGAGGTAGTTAAGAAGGGGTGGGAAGGCCGGGGTGTATCACGTATCTATACTTTGAGATGAGCATGAGGAGGAATATTGTGTGTGTGTGTGTATGTGTGTGTGTGTGTGTGTGTGTGTGTGTGTGTGTGTGTGTGTGTGTGTGTGCAGAGGCGTGCAAGTATGGAAGTATTATAGGGTGGGTTAGTGAACGTGTGCAATGTTGATGTGTGTCTAATCGTAAGTATCCAAGGAGAAAGAGCGGAAATAAGGAGACGACAACAAGTACACGCGTAAGGTAAGAAGGAAGACGGGAGGAATGTGGGATATGTTACAAATGTATTGGATGAATCCGAATACAAGCCAAGTCAACAGCTGGAATCTATGAGTCACATTTCTTTGGCAAGGTAGGGCCGATAATTTTCCTCTTCCGCTCCTTGGGGGCATTGACAAAAGAATGATGTGGTGGACTTCATCTGAAAGATTTGACGACAGGTATTTCCCTCTTTGGTCAACTTCTTCAAATACCACTTGAAGAGAATTTTATTTCAGCATAGCAAATTAATGCAACACTCATTAATTGCACAATGTTCCCACTGCTTATGGCTGAGAAGGACTCGGCCAGCAATAATCTTGATTAGAGACATTTCAACACAATCAGCAGCAGCCGGTATTTTTTTTTTTTTTTTTTTTTTACTGTTAGCATAAAAATGACAGAAATATATCCTGTGATGATTATTTCTTTAATCCTGTTTGTGTGCCAGAAGAGGGCTAGAACTAGTGTTCTTTTCTTTTTTTTTGCAACGCATCTGACATTTAACTTTGTACTGATGAGAGGGGGGAATGTTATCACTGTTGTTGTTACTACTGCTGCTGCTGCTGCTGCAGCTGTTACTGTTGTGCCATTCGTGGTAATGGTGGTGGTGGTGGTGGTGCCGCCGCCACTGCTGCTGCTGCTACTTCTGCTACTACTAATGTTATTTTCTGCTTCCATCATCGTTGTCGAGGACATTTTTGTTGTTGTTGTTTGCATATCTACGAAAAACTAAAGAAAAAAAAGGGTTTGCCAAACGATGATGTTCTTACATATGGAATTATTTATCTATCTGTACATCTTGAAAGGCAAAGATATAATGTGTGTCTGGTGCGGTGGGTGTCTTTGGGGAGGAGCTGTTTCTTTGTCGAGGAGAACATTTGGGAATAGAGGAAGAAATATGTATTTATGTATTCCGCTTAATGTTATCATTATTATTATCATTATTAAAGCGGCGAGTTGGCAGAATCGTTAGCACGCTGGGCGAAATGCTTAGCGGCATTTCGCCCGTCTTAATGTTCTGAGTTCGAATTCCACCGAGATCGACTCTGCCTTTCATCCTTTCGAGGTCGATAAATGAAGTGTCAGTGAAACGCTGGGGTCGACGTGATCGACTTGTCCCCTCCCCAAAAATTTCAGGTCTTGTGCCTTTAGTAAAAATGATTATTATCGCTTTTATTGCTAGGCGGCGAGCTGGCAGAATCGTTAGCGCAGCGGACGAAATGCTTAGCGGTATTTCGGCTCTCGCTACGTTTTAAGTTCGAATTCCGGCGAGGCTGACTTTACTCTTCATCTTTTCGGGGTCGGTGAAATAAGTACCCTTTACGCACTGGAGTCGATATAATCGACTATCCCCCTTCCCCAAAAAATTTTCAAGGCCTTGTGCCTAGAGTAGAAATAATAATAATTATTATTATTGATGCTTAAATATTTGCGGCACTTGAGAGTGGAGGAGGAGTTGTATCTGTGACGCATTGTCTCAGTGTAAAACGTATATTAACGCACCGATGTGCATGTGTGTGTGTACGTACGACGAT
This sequence comes from Octopus bimaculoides, assembly GCF_046866305.1. Taxonomy (NCBI): domain Eukaryota; kingdom Metazoa; phylum Mollusca; class Cephalopoda; order Octopoda; family Octopodidae; genus Octopus; species Octopus bimaculoides. The sequence continues at coordinate 51,770,032 of NC_142935.1, forward strand.
GCATGTTTGTGTGTATGTGTGTATGGTCATAGTAATTTGGGGGATCAAATTTTTTGTCCACATATATGTGCGTGCGTGTGTCTACGTGTGTGTGTGTGTGTATGTGTGTGTATGTGTATGTTTAAACATGAACGAGATTGAGTTTTGTATGTAGAAGATCTTGAATGAATATGGGTGTATATATGTGTGTGTGTACATGTGTGTGTGTGTATGTACACGGGTTTATGCATGTGTTCATGGGTGTATGTTTTTGTGTACGTACGTTTGCGTGTGTGTGTTAAGAGATGTTTTCGCTTTCCCCGCTTTGATCCTTCGATTTGTCTAGTGATTCATCTTGGGTTAAACTAATGTGAAACAACAACAACAGCATACGAGAATATATAGCATTAAGTATAAAACGAGAGCAGAAAAAGTAAAAAGCTAAAATGTATACCCTAACGCAAGCTTTTTGCAGTCTATTTGTATATGCATTTGTGTGTGTACAGTTGCACGAACGCCTGCGTACGTACTTTAAAATCTACATCTTTTTTTAGTATTCTCTCTCCCTCTCTCTCTCACACACACACACACACATGTACAGGGAGACACACATACATACACACATACATACACACATATATATATGTCAACAACATTCTTGTATAAGAATGAGATATATATAGTCAATGTGTGTGTTTGTATGTTTGTCAATAACCTTCTTGTATAAGAATTATACTTATATATATATATATATATATATATACCTTTGTGTGTTTCTGTATGTATGTGCGCGTGTACATTTGTGTGTGTTTTTTTGTTTTTTAACACCCTCCCATCCTATGCGAATGGGCAGCTATATAACATTGTATGTGCGCATGCGCATGGGACAGCATGCCCCTGCCATTTTTTGCATCACTTTAAACATCAAGTTCGAGTGATGAACCTCTTTGAAGAAATTCAATATCACAACACAACCTCTGTATTACTGCTACACCTTCCCACCTTCGTTTTTGTTTGACGGGGTAAGTAGAAAAGCATACCCAACCCTCAGCTTGGAATTAGCTCCGGGATTTTATCTGACTTGTTTGTGTCAGTTATTGGTTGTAAAGCGTGATTACGACAACGTACGGCAAGAATTGATGAAACAGTATTGCTATCATGTTTTCGTAGATTAGCTTGAGTTGTAAATGCCGTGACGTTCATGCATTTTCCTGGAAAATACATTAATGTTTGTAAATGAAATAAAATGGTTGCAACTTGGAAACGAAACCTAGCTGAGGACTCACTCGGTTCATGGCGAACGAAACGCCAATAAATATTTGAGCTGCGTGCTGTTATTTCATTAAGATGGAGGTGGCGAACTGGCAGAATCAAAAGTAATGCGTTATGTATTTCTTCAGGCACTTTACATTCTGAGTTTCGATTCCTCTGGGGTTAACTTTGCTTTTCATCCTTCTGTAGTCGATAAAATAAATGCTTAACATGCAGTTTACCGTCGTAAAAAAAGTGAAAGTAAATTGTTCTAAAAAAAAATGAAAGTAATTTGCGGTGAGAAGAACCAAAAGGGACGACAGTAGCATACCAGGATTTCATAAAAAAGGTCTCCCTTATCTTACCATGTTTACATGTTTGATACATTCCGGTAATGGGTTAAGTATTTCAGAAATGGCAACTGAGGTCCACCGTTCCATCGTATTATGCCCAGCAACGAAAACCAACGAGATGGCAATTCGGTGGCTCGCAAGTCGATGCATGATAGACAACAGAGTTACATGTAAACAATGCAATAATCCTTGCGGTTAATAAGCCGTAGAGAAAGAACCGTCGGAAAGCGGCGGCGTTGTTCCAGTGGATTCACTCGGACTATACGAACCATTTCCTTTGGGGTGTGGGTGGGGGGTGGGAGGCAATTGATTCTGCCAGTAATAATTCATCTAATGTACAGAGAAAGAGACTACTAACACTTTCGGGTTCTACTTTCATTTTTAACGACAATTTATTTTCATTTCGTTACGATGCTAGAGAGCATATTAACGAAATAAAGTACCAGTTATGTACTGAGGTCAAAAGTACCGACTAAACTTTTACCCCTAAATTACTGCTCTTGTACTGATATCAGAAACCCTTATTTCTTTGAGAATCCAAGCAGAAATCTAGTTGATGTTGGCTTTGTCTTTCATTTCTCCAGACTCGATAAAACAAGTAGCAAGTAAATATTAAGGTTGATTCGATCAACTGTATTGTTTCCCTGGAGTGTGAGGAGACAGTACCATTGCTAAAATCATTATTTTTCGATAAACTGAATGAATGATGGCCATCCCTTACCCAAGAACATTATTGACTTACATAAAATGGTTTCAAACGACCATCGAAACTTCTTTGATATTCCCACATACACACATATATATGTGGGGGTGGGGAGGAATGGAGATATGCCTGAAACACTGCAGAAAACAAAAACTCATTCGATTATCATTAACAGGCATATATGTGTGTATAGCAGCCGTCGCATTCACAAGCTTTCTATCACTGGTAGAATCGATGCAGGTGATAGTCAGCTGGTTATTCTGCCTGTTTATATACATACTGGAAAACATGAACGAGGGTGGAGTAGAGGGAATCAGCTAGAATGTTTGGTACAGAACCTAACGAAGAGGTTCGGATACAACTGAATGTAGATAACGAAGAGAGACAGGTGTATGAGGTCTGCTTGAGTGGAGGTGACATGCAGCTTGCTAATTCTGAGAACCAGAATTTTAGTACCACTAGTTAAGTAATAAAAAAAACAGCAGACTTGTGAGCCATTAAGTCTGCATTTGTTCATCAGTTGAATGACCATTTTGAAAAGGGTGCGTACGGAGATATTTACGTGTAACAGCAACACTGTCTCAGATATGAGAGCAGAATACTTACACTGTATGCACTTGAGCTTTGTAGAGAGTCAACATACAAACCAGATCTAGTCTTTGGAATGTAATTTTTGTTGTGTTGTATATATATGTATATATATATATATATATATATATATTTACTGTGTTTCACGTATCCAAAAGAATTGAGACGCGCAGCGCATCGTTGTTTAAAATCTATATATATGGTTGTAGAATTGTGTAACGTGTTGAGGACGGTGCGTTTATAAATTACAATAGACCTTCTGTAATAGGTTTGTAGAGGGGCAGATGGTCCCAGGACGGCAGTTACATGGTAGTCCATTATGGCAAGTATTTTCAGGAATGCAGAGGGTAATACTGTCAGAGAAGAGGTTAGGGATGGGGTAGATTGGTCTTTGTTATTAACATTATTATTACTATTATCAGTACTATTTCTATCATTGTTGTTATTTATCTTGTCTATAATGGTGGTGGAAGTTGTGGTAGTAGTATTCAGGTTAGTGTTAGTGGATTTATTTAAGCTCTTAGTGACTAGCAAGACATTATCTCTATAGAGGACACCCTTGATGTTAGGGAAATATATTTGGAGATAGTGAAGTATGTATAGTCTGATGAGGTCGGTGACTAGGGCGGAGTCGGATGATGCCATAGTAATGTCAAATAATTTGTTATGGTTATTGTTATAGTTATAGTGGTTTGCCCGGCACCAAAGTTTGTTCTCAAAAGAAATAATGGTTTTGAGGGCATTAAGAATTATGTTAATTTCTAGTGGGGTTAGGTTAGTTAGATTCCTAGCTAGAAGGAACGCTTGATTAAGAAGTTTGGGAGAAATAGAAGAGTAGTAATTATTTATATCGAATTGTAAGGAAATATATATATATATATATATATATATATATATATATATATATATATATATATATATATATATATATATATATATATATATATATATACATATAATGATATGCTACGAAAAAATCCAAGATCCAGGTGTAGGAAGTTAGTAAGCTTCAAGCAGTCCGCAGAAGGTATAAAAAACAACTATAAGGAGCAATAGTGGTTTATTAGCGTAGAAGGTTGTAATTTTTTTCCCATATCGAACGTAGTTCGATAAGCTGAAGAAAGTTATCTTATAATTCACGATTAGCAACTGTGTATGTGAATAAAAATCCAAATTTAGGGAATGGAATAGGTAAAATCCAGGCTACATATGTTTTATAGCTAGCAGAACCTCGGAAGTAGTAATTGCTCAAAGAGGGATACATCATTGGCTACTCATCAGTTAAGTAGGAAACGTGTGAAGACTGGATTTTACTTATTCCATTCCTTAAATTTGGACACACACGCACACGCACACGCACACACATTTAAATATATATATATATATATATATATATATATATATATATATATATATATTATACAAAGAATATATATACATGTATACACACATATATGTACATACTTACATCTACATGTGTATATATATGTATATCAGGGTACAGGACGTTAGAACAATGAACTACAGACAACGGAACGAACATATATATATGACGTACCACCAGTAAATATCAGAGATTATGAAGGTCAGCATTTTTACCCAACTTTGAAGATTTTCAATGTGTGGTACTCCTACCCAGAGTGAGAGATTTGGGTATTTTTGCCCTTGACGAATGTCCTTATATAGTGTTTAAGAAGTCTGGGTAAGTTTATATTAGAGGGCAGTTTGTTGTCTCTGATCCAAGAATCAGTACAAATCAGATAAGAATCATTATTGTATGTGAATGATGCTTGTTTGCATAAGATTAATATAGAATGAAGTTATTACCTACTGAAGCCATAATCAAATGTAATATCAATTGTAAGTGCTTGTGGCCATTAAAGAACTGAGGAACGAGTGTGGAAGATATAATCAAATGTTAACAGTACATTAGAGTTTACAGAATAAGATAAAGAGAGTCCGTCAGCACAAGAGCGTCTAGGAAATTTTGCATTCAGTATACACACGCAAACTATGTGTGTGTGTATGCGTGTGTGTATAGCATGTTTATATATATAGGCGCAGGAGTGGCTGTGTGGTAAGTAGCTTGCTTACCAACCACATGGTTCTGGGTTCATTCCCACTGCGTGGCACCTTGGGCAAGTGTCTTCTACTATAGCCTCGGGCCGACCAAAGCCTTGTGAGTGGATTTGGTAGACAGAAACTGAAAGAAGCCTGTCGTATATACGTATATATATGTATGTATGTGTGTATATATGTTTGTGTGTCTGTGTTTGTCCCCCTCCCAACATCGCTTGACAACCGATGGTGGTGTGTTTACGTCCCCGTAACTTAGCGGTTCAGCAAAAAAGACCGATAGAATAAGTACTAGGCTTCCAAAGAATAAGTCCTGGGTTGATTTGCTCGACTAAAGGTGGTGCTCCAGCATGGCCGCAGTCAAATGACTGAAACAAGTAAAAGAGTAGTATATATGTTGCACACACATACGAACATAAGACAGACAGACAGACAGACAGACAGACAGACAGATAGATAGATAGATAGATAGATAGATAGATAGATAGATAGATAGATAGATAGATAGATAGATAGGTGCAGCGAGCAGGTGTTATCCTAGCTTGTTCGGTCAAGTCTTCTAATTCAGAAGGTAAAAGTTGTGAAGACGCTTTGGTGTACCGCTTAACCATACTACACAGTTCAAATCAGACACTGCGTAGGCAATGCTACAATCTTCACCCCATATGTGTGTGTGTGTGTGTGTGTGTGTGTGTGTGTGTGTGTGTGTGTGTGTGTGTGTGTGTGTGTGTGTGTTTTCTGTGGCATACTTGTTGGCGTCGGCGTCTTGGATTTGGATTTCCAACACCTGTTGCACGATGGATTCTTCTTAAGTTAACTTTGTTTTTTTCAATTTTCCATTTGTAAATGTTCAAACGTTTGTCTTCCCTTTGATATCCGATAAACTAGGCCTGTTGCCTCCTGCGTTATCAAGAAGTTTACAGGTTGTTTCTGCTAGTCTAATGAATATTCTTTACAATATGACTTGTGTGGCCTGGAACATCAACAAACAGATGCATAAGCTTTTGAAAGCTGCAGCGACGCATTTCTTTTTGACGAATACAGACAGAATAAGAAACGTCGAAGTCCTTAAACGAGCATAAACCGCCAGAAACCACTAGAAGAGGGCTTATCAACATAAGGAGGCAAGATGCTAAGTTCTTCGGACATCAGAGAAAAAGACCAAACCTGAATGTGTGTGCGTGTGTTTATGTATATATGTGCGTGTGTATATATATATATACATATATATATACGCAAACATTAATACATATAATTTTCTTTTATGTTTTTCTTTTACTTGTTTCAGTCATTTGACCATATGTATATATATATATATATGTATATATATATATAAATACACACACACACACACACACATATGTACGTACGCACACACATATACATACATATATATACATGTGAGTGTGTGTGTGTCTGTGTGTGTGTGCGTGTATATATACGTATGTACGTGTGTTTATGTACGCATATGTGTGCGTATATGTGTGTGTGTGTGTGTGTGTGTTTCTGTATGTGTATGCGTGTGCGTGTTTTATTGTGTGTGTATGTATCAAACTATACACGCGAGCGATCTCTCTCTCTCACACACACTCACACAGAGTCACACTTATGCGCTTTGTAATTAGACAGTCTCTCTGTAACAGAGCACCCCAAGTAAAAACAACACGCTGACTGTGCTATGTAAATAACTGCTATGTATTCTTTTCTTCTTTCTCATACTACTTGCGGCTTTATTTTTATCATCCTTCTCTCTCTCTCTCTCTCTCTCTCTCTCTCTCTCTCTTTCTCTCTCTCTCTCTTTCTATCTCTCTCTCTTTCTCTCTCTCTCTCTTTCTATCTCTCTCTCTATCTCTCTCTCTCTCTCTCTCTCTCTCTCTCTCTCTCTCTCTCTCTCTCTCTCTCTCTCCTTTTAACACATTCTAAATCTTTTGTTCTCACCCTGTGTATGTGTAAGTGTGTCTCTCTTTCACCCTTCTCTGTGTGTATGTGTGTGTATGCGTATGTAACTTTCAGAAATAACGCCCTTAGTTGGATGTTTCCGTTATAGGGATTTTTAGCTTCAAACAAGGTACGTGTGGGCGATGACAACTAAAGTGGTGATGACGGTATTGGGGGGGGGGAGATATTGGTAGAAGTAGTGGTGGCGGTGGCGGTAGTGATGGTGATGGTGATAGTGGTGGCGGTGGTGGTAGGGGTGATTTGTGATAATATATGAGGAAGAATTGAAAATCCTATATATCAGCAATTAATTATGGGGATTTAATCTAGCTGGTACGTGGTATTTATATAGATATAATATATATATAGGCGTAGGAGTGGCTGTGTGGTAAGTAGCTTGCTTACCAACCACATGGTTCCGAGTTCTGTCCCACTGCGTGGCACCTTGGGCAAGTGTCTTCTACTATATCCTCGAGCCGACCAAAGCCTTGTGAGTGGATTTGGTATACGGAAACTGAAAGACGTCTGTCGTATATATGTATATATATATATATATATATATGTATATGTTTGTGCGTCTGTGTTTGTTCCCCCAACGTCGCTTGACAACCGATGCTGGTGTGTTTACGTCCCCGTAACTTAGCGGTTCGGCAAAAGAGACCGATAGAATAAGTACTAGGCTTCCAAAGAATAAGTCCTGGGGTTGATTTGTTCGACTAAAGGCGGTGCTCCAGCATGGCCACAGTCAAAAGACTGAAACAAGTAAAAGAGTAAAAGAGTATATATATATATATATAATATATAAAATGTGGTTGTGTGGTAAGAAGCATGCTTCCCAACAACATGGTTCCGTATTCAGTCCCTTTACGTGGGGCCTTGAACAAGTGTCTTCTGCTATAGCCTCAGGCCGACCAAAGCCTTGTGAGTGGTTGCGTAACCAGAAACTGAAAGAAGCCCGTCTCTCTTTCCTTTCCCGGAGCGTCCAATAACACTATCCGTATCACGTCCTCACTTTGTTGTCTTTTCGTCATTGTTTTTTTGAACTTATATATATATATATATATATATATATATATATATATATTTATTTATTTATAATTATGTGTGTGTATGTATGTGTGTGTCTTTGTGTCCGTGTTTGTCGTCACCACCATCGCTTGACAACCGATGCTGGTGTGTTTACGTCACCGTAACTTGACAGTTCGGCAAAACAGACCAATAGAATAAGTCCTGCGCGCGATTTCTTCGACTAAAACCCGTTAAGGCGGTACTCCAGCATGGTACTACAGTCAAATGTCTGAAATAAATAAAAGTACACACACACACACACACACACACACACACACACACACACACACACACACACACACACACATCGTGTTCGAGTATTGCCATCGCCTGAACGAAAGTCCCACACATTCGAAAGCTACGACCAGCCATTTTTTGTGGTAGGCCTTACTTTTTTTCAAGCGAAGCCTATGCATGATGAATGTTTTTGTTTTTGGTGGGGGTTTGGGGTTTGGGAAAGGATTTGCACTCTCTGAACATCATTGAATATTGTCAGTGTCGCATGTTTTCTCTCGGAGTTTCCCTCTCCTATATATATATGTGTATATATATATATATATATATATATATATATATATATATATATATATATATATATATATATATATATATATATATATTTACTCTTACTCTTTTACTCTTTTACTTGTTTCAGTCATTTGACTGCTGCCATGCTGGAGCACCGCCTTTAGTCAAGCAAATCGACCCCAGGACTTATTCTTTGTAAGCCTAGTACTTATTCGGTTACGGAGACGTAAACACACCAGCATCGGTTGTCAAGCGATGTTGGGGGACAAACACAAACACACAAACACACACACACATATATATACATATACATATACATATATACGACGGGCTTCTTTCAGTTTCCGTCTACCAAATCCACTCACAATGCTTTGGTCAGCCCGAGGCTATAGTAGAAGACACTTGCCCAAGGTTCCACGCAATATATTATAATGGGGCGGTTTATGGGGTTAGTTTGGGTTTCTCGCTCATAAGGGGTTTAACCTTACGGCGTATCTTCAGACCCCAAACACTGCTAGCTAAGACACCGACCCCCGTTATAATATTAACTGCTCTATATCTCAGAGTGCGCTTCAATCCAGGATTTATGTATTTCTACAAATGATGTGTTTGTGTGCATGTATGCAATGTGTGTATGTATATGCTTCTATGTGTGTTACATACATCCATGCTTATGTAAACATTATTTTTCACTCTGTATGTGTGCGTGTGTTCTGCGTTTGGACAACCTTTACCACTCTTGGGTGTTTTAATTTTTAAGTTCGTAAAAACAAAAGAAAAACAAACAAGGGACCACAGCAGGATTCTAGTGTAAAGGAATGTTATCCCCTCCCCCTCCTGTTATCACACACATATATACAAACACTTAAATGTACACAACACGCTTATATACACACATACGCACGCGCATCCGTCCGTCCATATAAACACACACATACGCATACTTGTGCGCGCGCACAGTTGGGTGGACGTAGGAAAAAAGGGGGATAGTAACAGGTTACAAGCAGAAAAGATACTTCTCTTCTCGGCTTAAGTTAAGTAGATTTTAGGGTTTCAGTTACATTTGCCTAACAGCAACAACAACAGGAACAATAACAACTATTAATCCCTTCGTTGCCATCAAAGAATAAAATACTAAAAAAAAGACGAATTTTAAAAGAAAAGAAAACGGGAAAAAATTCGTTAAACGCGATTATTAAAGGAAATTTTCTCAGCTTTCTCACTCTCGATATATGTATGTAGGTATGTATGTATGTATGTATGTATATGTGTGTGTGTATACATATACATATATATATATATATATATATATATATATATATATGTATGTATGTATGTATGTTATTTACGTATAAATATATATACGTATCTCTCTCTCTATATATATATATATGTATGTAGGTATGTATGTATGTATGTATATGTGTGTGTGTGTATATATATATATATATATATATATATATATATATATATATATATATATGTATGTATGTATGTATGTATGTTATTTACGTATAAATATATATACGTATCTCTCTCTCTCTATATATATATATATGTGTGTGTGTACGTATTTATGTACATATATGTGTTTATATATATATGTATATGCATGTGTATGTGTAAATATATGTGACAGATAAATTCCTCTATTTACATAATATCGAGGTCTCTTTCATTCTTTTGAGAACTTCAAGGTTAGTTATTAATGTGTTTTCTTCATTTTCCATACTGACACGTGTTTCTGCTGCATAAGTATCCTTCCGTGTGACAAATATTTGAATTTAGTTAATTTGTATTAAATCAATCGCAAAGGATTGTCAAGCTTTAGATCTGAATGTGTTGCAATTGATTTTATTCACATATCTGTTATATCAAAGGACACAAGGACACTTATTCAGCAGAAAGACGCATCTAAATGGCATATGAAGAAAACACGATAAAGAAATTCTGAAATTCCGTAATTCTCCATTCTTACTTACGATGTCTTGATTATATCCTCTGAATGCTACATGGAATCTTATGAAGCGAACTCAGGATTTACCTATTGAATGAAGTAGTTTAATTGTTTATCTTAAACGACTCTGTGTTTTCCCTATCATTTGATGTGGTTTGCCAGATCTGGATTATATCAGAGTGCTCATAATGTACCGGCCCAGATTTTATGTCTCTATTCTTTTACGTTATATGTGTGCGTATGTGTGTGTTTGTGCGTGTGTAGGTAGATAAGTAGGAAAGAAAGAAGGTAGGTAGGTAGGTAGGTAAGTAGGTAGGTAGGTATCCAATCATAGTACCGAATACTTATAATGCCATTATTGACTTTAAGTGGTTAAATGTCTACTTTAGATGAGCTAAGATCGAACTGGTTCGGTTCAACTGCGTCTGTCTGCTGTTCGATTCCCGGTGCCTCCGACACCATGCAATGCAGGCGATTTACCAAGTGCATAGCTGATCGTCCGCTACTTTATCTGCTGAAATTGATTGTTCGCAGCAGCCTGCATCTTCGGATGAGAGTTTCTGCTGACCGTTCGAAGTAAGCATCTCCAGTTTATCGTTCCTTGCGAACAGTTCGGCTACCGAAACCGTACTCCATCTACTTGAAATCAGATTGACCGCACCTGCTATGGTCAGTCAATATTGAAGCGTAGCTTCATTGACACGTTGCGCTTCTGTTGCGCAGAATCATTCAACGGCTTTTATATCGTCATGCTTCAGAGTATCCTCCCTAGCACGAACCATGCATCTTTCGTGTGTCATATCAAGCAAATGGTCAAGGGTCATTCTCATAGCAAGTACACTATAAGTAAGCTTATTTGCTCGTCTCTAGTCGGTTGACTAGCTTCTTCTCTAATAATTCTCTATTGCTACAGCTTCCCTAAACTGACATATTCTGCTATAATTTTCAATTTTCCTGAAGCCCAAACACCAGTTATTAATAACTGTATCCATCAATTTTCGTCTAAGTAATTGGTTGAATTGGTATCTGAAATATTTTTGTGCTGGAAAAGATGCATTACAGTGTCCGTTATCGGAGACAGTTTATGAGTCTTGTCTAAATTGCCTGTACAGACAGTTTATATTTTGTCTTTGTATCCAAGAAGCCAAAAGTATTGACAACTTAGACTATCCTAACTGGATAACTTAATAAAATCGCTCAGTATAACCAAGACCACCCGTTGCAGTTTATCCAAGTCGTTCAGGAAATCTAAAAAAATACTTGTCATACTTGGAACCTGCAGTACTACTTTACCTGATCTACCACATTTCCGTAGTCTACGCTGTGAAATGAGCTGATTTGAGTTAGGATTAGGATTAGGGTTAAGGTTTAGGGCAAGGTTTAGGGTTATGATTTAGGGTTTAGGGTTAGACTGCATGTTAGTATGAATGGCCACGTAGACCACACACTAAAGTGTAAATGACAACACCGCACGCTAAAGTGGCACTGTACATTCTTAACATGTATAAATGATACTTTTCATACTCAGTGCCTTCAGAAAATCTATGTGATGCTTGTCAAACAATTGGAACAGCCAGAGAATGTATGCGAGATTTGCACAGCACCTCGCTTATCAAACTATTCACTCTTAACTCTTGCCTCTGTCTGCGGTTAGGATGTCATTCCACTCACCAATTTACATTGAAGAGCGAGATGCTTCCCCGAAAAGTTTTTAGGATATTTAAGAAATCTGGACTTCCGACGTAACATGCTACAGTTGGCCACCCGTTTGATAGCACTACCACCTCCGCTGCTGCTCACATCCGGGACCAATATAATGGTTCTTGAGTTAGACATGTAATGTCGGTTTGCTTGGAGGTGAATTATTTGGTCTGGCTGCCTGCTGCTCCCGAAAACAAAAACCATCATGATATATAGATTTTAGTAATGTGTTTATTTAGATATAGATGTTACAATTGTTATTTTACAAAAAGCTGTTATGCTGAATACCTGTAGCTAGTATGTGAGAATGATTCGTGCTTGGCGAGAAAATTTTAGATTTTCGTGCCTGGGGAGAAAATTTTAGATTTTCGTGCTTGGCGAGAGATCTTTTACCGTATATTATCAACATCGGGCGGACGGAAAGCAAATATGACACCGAAGCAAATATGATCGGACAGACCTAGCTGCTCACTGACCACAAAAACCTCTACAAGTTCTTTCGAATCCAATTGGTTTCTCTGAGTGGTATCTCTTTCGAATCCATTGGCTTCTCTGTTGTATCTCTCACGCTTCCCAATTCATAACTTATGATTTGGCCTGAAACTGCATGAAATTTTAACTCCGCACAAAAGCGCCAGAACGACGATTGACTGAAATATGGACCAAGGTCACCTAAATGAGGACCGATGCCTCCAAATATGGAAACTTGATATTGTGGTCCTTCTTTTTTTTTCTTTTATATTTCATTACTGAACTAAGCGTTTCAAATGCTGTGTACTGCTACAAGCACAAGGCCAATAAATCTGAGGGAAGGAACTAAGCATGGCAGAGACTGGTGCTTCATTTTATCATCCCCACAGAGATGAATGAACGATAAGAGCCGGAATCAAAGACCATCATAATTCTTCCAATTTTTTGACACAAGGTCTGTAGTTTTAGGGAGAAGAGTTTAATCGATTTCATCGATACCAGTATTTGATTAGTACTTGATTTCATCGACCCTATAAGAATGAATGCTAAGATGTTCCGGGCGGGATTACAAATCAGAACGTAAAGAACCGGAAGAGATACTGATAACCATTTTATCCAACACTCAAACGATTCTCTCTCCTCACCGCATTATGAACCAACATTATTTTTTTCTAATATGAGCACAAGAGCTGAAATTTAGGGGAGGGATGTAGTCAACCTCCAGTATTTGACTGGTACCGTATATTATCAACCTCGGAAGGATGGAAAGCAAATATAACACGGGCGAGATTTGAACTGCTGCTTGAAATTTTGTTCGACGCTCTAAGAAATATTATGAAACTCATAAAACAATGAAAATATTAAAAGTAAAATGGGTATTTTTTTTTCTTTTCACAATTATGGTATTCCAAGTTCTATTTTATTCCTGTTGTTTTAAAAGTTAATTAACAGTGCTCTTTTAATTACAGGGTTGTTTACTAGTGTTCATAATGGCATAATTTTTAATACTATATTTTTCAAGTGCGGGGAAAATAAAATGAGTAGTGAACAATTACATTATTATTATTATTAGAATCGCTGACATTATCACTGGAATTTCTTTAAATTTCCTATTATAGTATTTAGGTTAAAAACAACGCACCCTACTTCACTCGACCAAGCTACTTATATATGTGCATACGTGCGTATGTGTGTGTACATGGGTGCATGTTTGTGTGTGTGTGTGTGTGTGCGTGCGTGCGTGTGTGTGTGTGTGTGTGTGTGTGTGTGTGTGTGTGTGTGTGCACCTATATGATGACTTAGTTAATCTGTGCGATGCACGAGACCTTTATGCTATATAAACAAACATCCTCCTTCGTTTTCATTCTGACAATACCAAGGGAAATTCCATTGGTAATGACTACGATGGTGATATATTTGTATGTGCGTATGTGTGTATATTACATTTATTTGACACACATACATATATTCTGATATATACAAACATGTATACAATAATCCCTCACCATATCGCGGTTTACCCATCGCGGTTTATTATTTAAGCTTACGTCGATTCCTCTATGGTGTTGTTTTGCATTTATGATAAAATAAATATAAACAAATTATAAAAATAATTTTAAAAAATATACAGTACAGTACTGTTTTTACTTCGCGGATTTTCACTTATCGCGGGGGGTGTTGAACGTAATCCCGCGATAGTCGAGGGATTACTGTACACACATTTTATTGTCTACGTTTCCATACCCTCATGGATCAAACGGAATTCGTTAAAATAGATTTTTCTTATCGCCAGCCCGCATCTGTTTCTACTCCATACAAGGTAATATTTCCCTATAGGTGGACTTGCTTTCACGGAATATCGGAAGCAAGGACCCCGCTGTTATGACGGTGTTGCTCTTTTACAACTAATCACCCAATGTCAAGACAAAGAGACTCAAACACACGCCACACATACACACACACACACACACACACACACACACACACACACACACACACACACACACACACATGCATGCACGCACAAGCGCACACACACGCACAAGCGCGTGCACATACACACACACACACACATCTATGTATACACACAACAGGCTTCTTTTGGTTTCTTTCAACCAGAACTACCCACAAAGCTTTGACGGGCCTGAGACTACGGAAGAAGACTCCCGCCTAATTTTTCACATTATGATGTGAAAAATATATTATTGGATAGGCAGTGAATTTCTTAACTACTCGGCCATGCCTCTCTCTCTAAATATGAGTGTGCCCTGCTGATGTGAAAAATATTTTTGAAAATCAAAGAGAAAGAGAATAACTATGGTCAAATTCTTCAAAACTTCCAGCTTCTATATCCAGATTATAAATTCAAATTTATGTCATTGGCAATTGGAGCATTCGATTTTGTGAGTAAATGCTTAAATGACAATCTAGAAAAGCTGGGGGGTTTTTTTCGGGAAAAGAACTCAACCAGCTTACACACACTTTACAATTACAGCCTGTAAGTGGAACGGTAAAAATATGCAAGATTTTTTCTGAAGTTCAATATGAGACGTTGGTTTTGTTATCTACATTTCAATGACGGAGCTTTGTCTCTTTGTTAGAAACCAGTTCCTTCCTTACAGGAAGACTTCAAGTAATTTAAAATAGAAAGAACATACGTACATACTTACATACATACATATGTATGTACGTACGTATGTACACACATACATACACATATATGTAAGTATATATATATATATATATATATATATATATATATATATATATGTATACATACATACATACATACATACATACATACATACATTACATACATGGCTGAACTTGGGATCTTGAGGAAGGAATGCAAATCGTTAATTCGTACGCTACAAATAATAATGATATCTTGGAATATAAAAACCTCCAAGATTTAAAGATGATGGTTAAAAGAAGATTCTTCCTTCACAACCTTAGTACCAAGTAGGTAGCCAGTCAAAATTTATTCTAAATTAAAAAGATAAAGAGAACAACGTACATATAATACATTCCTATGTGTATAAGGACAGAGGGAGTGGGGAAATGATAGCAAGAGAGAGAGGGAGAGAGAGAATGGTAGTAAGAGAGAGAGAGAGGAAGAAGGGAAATATGAGTCGACCATGCCTAATATGTACTCACCCACATTTAGTATTGATGAAAATATTAGTCATGTTGATGAGCAGGTTTCTACAATTTTATCAATTACTTAAATCAACTCTATATTCAGTTAAGCCATTTGTACATCTCTCTTGTACAAAGTTGTTTGATAAAAAAGAGCCACGTATACATTTTTTTTTTAACTTTCAAGGGCAGTATTATATATATATATAACAGAGAGATGGATAATGTGTCAATTCACTACAGCTGTTTCCAACGAATTTTTCATTGATTAATGGAGACATTATATCATTACATAAAAAAAAGTTTCATCAGGTAAACACATGAGTCACAACATTTCGAACCATTCAAAAATGAACAGCATATGCACCTTCATAATTCTACGAGCCTTGATGGTCGTAGAATGAATTTCGTAGTTCAAATGGGTAGTATTATAGCAAAAGACAATGCGATGTCATGTGTGGGGCATCTAAGATTTATATCATTGATGGGTGTGTATGTATATATATATATAGAAAGTTATATATTTTGATGGATGTGTATATATATATATATAAAAGTAAATGAGTATATGCATATATACGTACAGGTATGTGCATACCGACATCCACCTGTATGTATAGGTGCATATCTGGGTACAGGACATTGCACACAAACGTAGACGAGAACACACGAGCCACATAGAGAACATTCTACTTCTTCAGCTACCCACGTTTTAACACCGGCGTTTCGACGAGCTTCGGGCAGGACGCAACGTTAAAACGGCTCGTCCCATGGATCGCAGATTAAATCTGTATACGCAAATTAAATCTAGCCATGGAGGAATGTAGTGGCGGACGAAAAACAAGACAGGAAAACAAACAGAAGGCTTTACGGCCAGACGAGAAAAATTATGTGTGTATGAACGCGATGAGGCACGGAACCGAGAGAGACAGTGGTCGCGTGTGTTACTTGGCGAAAGCCAAGGAAGGAAAGGATTATTGACCGGAAGCATGTGACCATGCCGGTGTAAAGGGAAGAGAGAGAGTGGTAGAGGGAGAAAGAGAGGGAGGAAGTAGAAGAATGGTGAGCAACGAGAGGAAAAGAGAAAGAGAGGAAATACGAGGGGGAAAGGAGATACGTAGTAGTAACAGAGGAAGAACAAGAGGGGTAAGGCGAGATACGTAGTAGTACAGAGGAAGAACGAGGGGGGAGAGAAAGGAAAGAGAAAGAGATAGAGTAGCGTCGGAGGATAAGTTTACGAACTACTTACAATTTTTGTGAGACGCTGCGTTCAATCATGTAAAAACAAAAGTAAATGAGTATATGCATATATACGTACAGGTATGTGCATACCGACATCCACCTGTATGTATAGGTGCATATCTGGGTACAGGACATTGCACACAAACGTAGACGAGAACACACGAGCCACATAGAGAACATTCTACTTCTTCAGCTACCCACGTTTTAACACCGGCGTTTCGACGAGCTTCGGGCAGGACGCAACGTTAAAACGGCTCGTCCCATGGATCGCAGATTAAATCTGTATACGCAAATTAAATCTAGCCATGGAGGAATGTAGTGGCGGACGAAAAACAAGACAGGAAAACAAACAGAAGGCTTTACGGCCAGACGAGAAAAATTATGTGTGTATGAACGCGATGAGGCACGGAACCGAGAGAGACAGTGGTCGCGTGTGTTACTTGGCGAAAGCCAAGGAAGGAAAGGATTATTGACCGGAAGCATGTGACCATGCCGGTGTAAAGGGAAGAGAGAGAGTGGTAGAGGGAGAAAGAGAGGGAGGAAGTAGAAGAATGGTGAGCAACGAGAGGAAAAGAGAAAGAGAGGAAATACGAGGGGGAAAGGAGATACGTAGTAGTAACAGAGGAAGAACAAGAGGGGTAAGGCGAGATACGTAGTAGTACAGAGGAAGAACGAGGGGGGAGAGAAAGGAAAGAGAAAGAGATAGAGTAGCGTCGGAGGATAAGTTTACGAACTACTTACAATTTTTGTGAGACGCTGCGTTCAATCATGTAAAAACAAAAGTAAATGAGTATATGCATATATACGTACAGGTATGTGCATACCGACATCCACCTGTATGTATAGGTGCATATCTGGGTACAGGACATTGCACACAAACGTAGACGAGAACACACGAGCCACATAGAGAACATTCTACTTCTTCAGCTACCCACGTTTTAACACCGGCGTTTCGACGAGCTTCGGGCAGGACGCAACGTTAAAACGGCTCGTCCCATGGATCGCAGATTAAATCTGTATACGCAAATTAAATCTAGCCATGGAGGAATGTAGTGGCGGACGAAAAACAAGACAGGAAAACAAACAGAAGGCTTTACGGCCAGACGAGAAAAATTATGTGTGTATGAACGCGATGAGGCACGGAACCGAGAGAGACAGTGGTCGCGTGTGTTACTTGGCGAAAGCCAAGGAAGGAAAGGATTATTGACCGGAAGCATGTGACCATGCCGGTGTAAAGGGAAGAGAGAGAGTGGTAGAGGGAGAAAGAGAGGGAGGAAGTAGAAGAATGGTGAGCAACGAGAGGAAAAGAGAAAGAGAGGAAATACGAGGGGGAAAGGAGATACGTAGTAGTAACAGAGGAAGAACAAGAGGGGTAAGGCGAGATACGTAGTAGTACAGAGGAAGAACGAGGGGGGAGAGAAAGGAAAGAGAAAGAGATAGAGTAGCGTCGGAGGATAAGTTTACGAACTACTTACAATTTTTGTGAGACGCTGCGTTCAATCATGTAAAAACAAAAGTAAATGAGTATATGCATATATACGTACAGGTATGTGCATACCGACATCCACCTGTATGTATAGGTGCATATCTGGGTACAGGACATTGCACACAAACGTAGACGAGAACACACGAGCCACATAGAGAACATTCTACTTCTTCAGCTACCCACGTTTTAACACCGGCGTTTCGACGAGCTTCGGGCAGGACGCAACGTTAAAACGGCTCGTCCCATGGATCGCAGATTAAATCTGTATACGCAAATTAAATCTAGCCATGGAGGAATGTAGTGGCGGACGAAAAACAAGACAGGAAAACAAACAGAAGGCTTTACGGCCAGACGAGAAAAATTATGTGTGTATGAACGCGATGAGGCACGGAACCGAGAGAGACAGTGGTCGCGTGTGTTACTTGGCGAAAGCCAAGGAAGGAAAGGATTATTGACCGGAAGCATGTGACCATGCCGGTGTAAAGGGAAGAGAGAGAGGAAGTAGAAGAATGGTGAGCAACGAGAGGAAAAGAGAAAGAGAGGAAATACGAGGGGGAAAGGAGATACGTAGTAGTAACAGAGGAAGAACAAGAGGGGTAAGGCGAGATACGTAGTAGTACAGAGGAAGAACGAGGGGGGAGAGAAAGGAAAGAGAAAGAGATAGAGTAGCGTCGGAGGATAAGTTTACGAACTACTTACAATTTTTGTGAGACGCTGCGTTCAATCATGTAAAAACAAAAGTAAATGAGTATATGCATATATACGTACAGGTATGTGCATACCGACATCCACCTGTATGTATAGGTGCATATCTGGGTACAGGACATTGCACACAAACGTAGACGAGAACACACGAGCCACATAGAGAACATTCTACTTCTTCAGCTACCCACGTTTTAACACCGGCGTTTCGACGAGCTTCGGGCAGGACGCAACGTTAAAACGGCTCGTCCCATGGATCGCAGATTAAATCTGTATACGCAAATTAAATCTAGCCATGGAGGAATGTAGTGGCGGACGAAAAACAAGACAGGAAAACAAACAGAAGGCTTTACGGCCAGACGAGAAAAATTATATATATATATATATATATATATAGGAAAATGCAAAAAAGCCAGAATGCTGAACTGGGAGCACAACTTAATTAAGATTCCCTCTAACCGGTTTTCATTGCGATGAAGCAAATTATCAAGAAGGAGAATGAAAATGTTTTTTTACAAAGAAGTACAAAAAAGTACAAAATGAAGAAAATAATATATAAAACAATAATATATAAAAAAATAAATATACCCATGCATTATATTGTCTTTGAGCTTTTGTAGTTCAATAGTAGTTCATGTATAAATTGGTAGGAAAAATAAGGATGCATGAGAGTTGAGTTTTGTTAGGTTTAAAAAAAGGGTTAAAAGTTTGTGTTAAGCAGGAAATGTGGTGACCACATTTCCTGCTTAACACAAACTTTTAACCCTTTTTTTAAACCTAACAAAACTCAACTCTCATGCATCCTTATTTTTCCTACCAATTTATACATGAACTACAAAAGCTCAAAGACAATATAATGTATGGGTATATTTATTTTTTTATATATTATTGTTTTATATATTATTTTCTTCATTTTGTACTTTTTTGTACTTCTTTGTAAAAAAACATTTTCATTCTCCTTCTTGATAATTTGCTTCATCGCAATGAAAACCGGTTAGAGGGAATCTTAATTAAGTTGTGCTCCCAGTTCAGCATTCTGGCTTTTTTGCATTTTCCTATTGTTTCTCCACGTGCGGTTAGCACAACCCCACTATTTACTGACTTATATATATATATATATATATATATATTATATATATATATATAATAACTGTATATAATATATATCATAATGACATTTAATCTCCGATTTTGAAGCGACAATTTTTTTAAATATAAATAAATGACCGAAAAATGATGAGCTAACCTCAGGTTGAATCGAATCCACAAATCGTAGCTGTCATGGCTCCTTGCGAATCTGATTGGCCAAACGCTAACCCCTCAAATTTCAGTCAAATTTAGTTTTTATATATATTTCATTTTCAATACATATATCTATTTCCACGCTTTTAAGCTTTATTCCCATTCATCTATCACTCAATATTTCTCCACTCTTAATTTTCTGTTAATTTTTTTCTTTCTCCACCTTCTCTAAATTACCTTTGACGTTAAATCTATTAACGGTTTTTTAAAAAATAAATTCCCATCGTTCTCCTTCATCATATACGCAGTAATCACATTCGGTTAACCCATTACCTCCCATAATTCTATTAACTGGAATTTATTTTATGAAACTTTGATTTCTAGCATAAAACAGCCTTAGAAACACGCTGGAATGGTCAAAATAACATTTCAAAATAACATTTTAAATAGAAAAAAGTGAGATATTGGGTGAAAAATTAGCAAACCTCATTTGAATATCAGAGAAATATACCTAGTAGATACAGCAAAAAGGTTAGATATGTGTAAATATTGACAGATAATTACGAAATTTGTAATTTTTAAGTGATCTCATATGAGATCACTGGTAGGTAATGCGTTAAAATAGCTTATTGATGTGTTTTGTTTCTCTTTTTTCCCTGATGAGATTATTGCATTGTTTTACATCATTTTTATTCCCTCCGGAATAATATCAATGCTTTCTTCGAAACATATGTTGGAAGTATAAATGATTTGAGTAGCACCTGCATTTGACTTCATTTCTTAATTTATATATATATATATTTATCTTATATCATGTATATATATATATATATATATATATATATATATATATATATATATATTATCACCATCATCATCATCATTTAACGTCCATATATATATATATATATATATATATATATATATATATATATATATATATACATACACACACACACACATACACACACTGGGTGTCCATAAATTACCATTACAAATTCATACAACATATAGTATGTTGTAAAGATAATTTATGAATAGCCTGTATTATTTATGATATGATTTGCTCTTTACATATGTTTCATTGTCGTTTTATGGTTGTTTGGAACCACACCATTGCTTGTTTCAAGTAAAATTGGATGTTTGACTGTTGCAGTCACGCATCTAACTGTACAAATATATCATATTTATAACTGAGAAAATGTTATTTTAATCGTTAAAATATACTGATTAATGTCTGGTCATTGAAGTCTTTTATTTCATTCATATTCTTGCAGTTAATACTTTAAAATATGGTTGATAGAATGCTAAACCTACTTTCCCAAAAAAATAGTACTGAAACCTGATATATTGTCTTGGGAACTGTATATAGATCCCTTGAGAGTTGTATGTAACTAATATATATACTATGTATGTAACTAATATAAATATTTATACATAAATACTTACATACATCTATCTATATATATATATATATATATATACACACACATATAAAAGTACATGTACATGCATACATATGTATATATGTTTTTATATTGTGTATATGTGTATACATATGTGTGTATACACATATATGTATATGTGTGTGTATAATATATATATACATATATACATGCATATATATATGTATGTATATATATATATATATATATATATATATATATGCACACACAGACACATCTATATATATATATATATATATATATATATATATAAACACGCAATTTCTCTACTATCTTAAATATATATTTGTGTGGGTTTGTGCATTTGTGTGTGTGTGTGTGTGAATCTCCAATTTATTATTTTGTTGCATGGACCCCATTCCCCCCCCCCCAAATCTTATTATGGACTCTCAAGGGCCATATGGACCCCAGTTGAAAACCACTGATCTAGAGGAATGATGTGTTTGTGTTTATTTAGTTTTCAAAGTGCTCAAAATTAACCTGATGTACATTTTTACAGGTCTGTGTAGTGATTCTACATCTACATCCCTTCCTTTCTATGGGCATTTTTTATCCAGAGGGCAGCTAGAAATGTTTCTTCATTTACACAGAAGTTGGACAGTTTGTAAGATGATTATGGATTTTAGGTTGCAATTAGATTTTGTAATACTATTTTCCACATGCAGCTGTAGCTAGCATTAACAGAGTTTTTATCGAAAATTTTTTATATATGTTGTAAAGAGAAGTTCATATTAATCAATGTCAGAAATATACTTGCTATATTTGTGGATATTTTTAAACTGTGAGGTGGATTATACCACATTACTTTTATATATTTCTATGTTTATTATTTAATTCATGTTTTTTTTTAGGGTACCAGTTTGACTTAGTCTCATCCTGTTGTCAATGTTCATTCATTATTGACTAGAATTTCTGAAGAGAAATGTTCAGAGATTACCAATAAGTGTTCGTATATGATGTATCACACATGGTTGAGATTGGTCATTATCAAATGGGTATATATTTTTTTTTTGTATTTGTGTACAGATGTGAATAAAAATAATAATAATAATAATGATAATAATAATAATAATAATAATAATAATAATAATAATAATAATAATAATAATAATCATAATGATAACAACAACAACAACAATATTAAAATTAATAATAATAATTATAATGATGATGATGATAACAGTAGTAATCCTGATTGACATCATATTTCCTTTATTGGTATATGTTGGCTGAGTCTATTTGAATACAGTGTCTTACCACTTGTCATAGTAATTTCGTCATCTAATACACACAACAATGGAGAAAACCCACCTATCTATGCTATATGAATATAAAATATATATATATATATATATATATATATATATTTATATACATGTGTGTGTGTATATGTGTGTCTATGAATGTATGTATGTATATATATTTGTACATGAATGTGTGTATGCATACATGTATATATATATGTGTGTGTGTGTGTGTGTGCATGTATATGTATACACCTGTATGAGTGTGTGTGACTATGTTTAAGTATACACACACATGCGCGCACACACACACACACACACACACACAAGAAAGTTATTTATATATTTATTGTCAATTTTAACACCATTTTCCATGGCACTTGACCTGACTGAGTAATAGCCATATTCAGTCTTTCTCTGTCTCTGTCTCTCTGTCTCACACTCTCCCTCTCCCTCTCTCACACACACACTCTCTCTCTCTCTCTCTCTCTCTCTCTCTCTCTCTCTCTCTCTCTCTCTCACACACACTTCTCTACTCCACTATTTTTTTCACTCTCTATTTCCCTGTCTTTACACAGGAAGCTATTAAGATGTTTATCTCTTCTAAAACAGCAGTTCCTTTATTATGGTACAATTTGTGCTGTAATAAAAAATATATATACATAATATAAAATATATAATGAAGTCTATAAATAAATACAAGAACAACTTAGTCACTTAGTTACAGAGAACGAAATATTTTTATATTTACTTTTAAGCGTTTTCCCATACCATCTTCCTGGTATTCCATTCTTAGTATTTTTACTGACATCATCAGTATGATTTAAAAGAGGAGTGCTGTGTTATTAGTTAGAAATGCTTTCATCTGGATAGACTTCGCTGTCTATCCAGATCTGGGTTCAAATCCCAGTGGAGTCAACTCCATTGCATCAACATTCTTCATTTTTATTCATAAAGTCTGTTAAAAATGGAAATCATCCATTCAGTAGTAACAGAATGCCAGATTAAATGGCTTCTATTTTTTTATGTTGATTTTAGTCTCTTTCATTGTATTTTTTTTACCTTTTTTTGTTTTGGTTTTTGTGGGTTTGTGGGGGGGGGGTGCTGTTTCTCAGTGCATATTTTATAATGCTATTATTATTGAGAATGATGATGATGATGATGAAAGAGGAGGAGGAGGAGGAGGGTTGATGATAATGATGGTGGGTGTAGTGGTGACAATGATGATGATGATGGTGATGATGATGATGATGATGATGGTGTTGGTGGCGATTGTGGTGGTGGTTTTGGCAGTGATGGTGGTGATGACGCTGATGATGGTGATGATGATGCTGATGATGATGATGATGATAGTGTTGGTGGTAATTGTCGTGGTGGTGGCGATTGTGGTGGTGGTTTTGGCAGTGATGGTGGTGGTGACGCTAATGATGATGATGATGATGATGAAAGTGGTTGTGGCGTCGGCGATGGTGGCACTTGTTATGACAATGATGAGGAGGTGTATGATGATGAGGATGATGATGATGATGACAAGGGTGGTGATGGTAGTGCTGGTGGTGGTGGTAGTGGCGGGGCGGCGGCAGCGGTGGCAGTGGTAATAATAGTGATATTTATACAAAGATACTTATGATGCTTATTATCTATGCTATTGATAATAATAATAATAATAATAATGCTTTGTTTATTTTGTCACCAGGGTACAGAACAAGGGACATCATAAAAGTTCTAAATAAAACATAAACACCAGGAGGAGTGCTTCATCAAATGAAAAATACATATCTAAAAAAAACAGGTCATAAATATTACAGTAAACTAACAATGAGTAATATAACTGAATATAATAGGTATAATAGGCATAGCTGCATGGTTAAGGTGTTTACTTGGCAACCATGTGGTTTGGGGTTCAGTCTCACTGCATGGCACCTTGGGCAAGTGTCTTCTGCTATAGCCAGTGATCAACCAACGTCTTGTGAGTTAATTGTGAGTGTGTGTGTGTGTGTAAAAACCCATTGTTTATATATATATATAATATATTTATAGATATCATCATTATTGTTTAACGTCCGCTTTCCATGCTAGCATGGGTTGGATGATTTGACTGACGACTGGTGAACCGGATGAGAAAATATTTTTCGTGGTTAGATGATTTGGCATCTATTTCTAGCATATAGGAGTCCAC
This sequence comes from Octopus bimaculoides, assembly GCF_046866305.1. NCBI lineage: Eukaryota > Metazoa > Mollusca > Cephalopoda > Octopoda > Octopodidae > Octopus > Octopus bimaculoides. The sequence continues at coordinate 51,795,344 of NC_142935.1, forward strand.
TTTTGCTGGTCATTCCTCTTATTTTTGTATATATATATATATATATATATATATATATATATATATATATATAGAGAGAGAGAGAGAGAGAGAGAGAGAGAGAGAGAGAGAGAAAGAGAGAGATTTTAATAACTGTTTGATTCAGTTCCATATGACTTAAAGTGGACACATAGGACACACCCCTGGTATTTGGTGAGATGTATTCTTCCTCTGTGCTCACAAAACTCTAAGTCATGTGGATTGAGTCAAACTATTATCTTAGAATGTATGTAAGTCCCATCAAATATAATGGGTGCCATTTTCTTTCATTTGTCCACTAACTCATATGTATTTATGTATGTATTTTCTTTTCTGTTTTTAATCATTTAAATTCTTCCTTTGAAGAAGAGCTTGGTTTCTAAAAAGATCCAAAGCTCCATCTCTGAAATGCTGATAACGAAAACAATGTCAGATTTTAAACCTGAGAAAAGTCTTGCATAGTTTTACCATTCCGCTTACCAATTATAAGTCAACTGGTGTGAGTCAACTGGTTGATTTCATTTGCTGAAAATCCATGACTGAAACAAGTAAAAGAGTAAAAGAGTATTACTTTATTCAGACCTGAATGAATAATTAATTGAACTCAGGAAGGCAAGTGAAGAAAACACCTTTCAGTTTTACAGTGCTGACACTGCTTACAGCAGTGAAATATACCAATATCCAGTTCCTACTTAGAGCAGGTCAGAGTTAAGTTTCTAATGTTGGTGATTGGATATGAACTACAGAACTCTCAGTTGGTTGTTCCAGGAACTCCTCAATTCAGCCATTCCGTTTGGTATTAGGGATGTATATGACTTAAGCACAGAAATCTGAAACTGGGTCATTAACTCAGTTCAGTGGGGGGAGCATATTACTCTACTCTGCAGCACTTGTAACTTTATACCTTACCTCTTTCTACTTCTAGTTTCTTTGTGCGCATGTGTGTGTGTGTGCGTGTGCATAAGTGTTTGAATGTATGAAGAAGAGAGAGAGAGAGAGAGAGAGTTTCTGTGTGTGTGTGTGTGTGTGTGTGTGTGCAGGGTGGTACATATGACTTAACCTTGATACTTAAGCATGTCACCTTTATTACACAGCACCACTTAAACAGAGAGTCATCGTTACAATCACCATCAGCATCAGTGCCTCGTCGTCATTGTCATGGTCATCATCATCATCATCATTACCATCATCATCATCATTACCACCACCACCACCACCATCATCATCATCATCATCATCACCATCATCATCACCTTCATTATCGTCATCCTCATCATCATCATTGTAATTATGCTCGTAAACATTGCCATCTTTCGTTAAGATAGATGCACTCATAATCTTCCATCAATGTCAGTACCTGGCTCATTACCAGACTTGTCATTATCCTTATTATTTTCACCACCACCACCACCACCATCACCACCAAATCATTATAAGCACTCCCACTGTCATCATTCCCATCACTACTGTCACCAGGTCACTGCCACAACTACCACCAGACCCTTACCATCAACATCCACGCCGCCACCAAACCATCACCTCCCACCACTACAGTCCTCAAGTCCATTGCCAGCACTGGTGCACCTTATGTCATTACCACCACCACCACCACCACCACCACCACCATTTACCAAGCCTTCATCACCATCATTAACATACCACTGCCTTCTCCAAACCATTATCACCACCACAGATGCTGCCAAACCATCGTTACCAGCAGCAAATGAGTATAATTAGCACTACCATCTCCAACAGATTTACTATTGTTATACCATCACCACTACCACCACCACCACCAACAACAACAACAGCAACATCACCACTGCTAGTGCTACCACACCATCACTATCACCACCATTAACACCACCAAAACCATTCATCACCACCACCATCACCACCCCTCCATTCTCACCCCCACTATCACTGCCTCCTTGATCGTTATACCACTACCCCCCTCCCATTGACATAAAACCTATAGAAACCATCATCAACACCACACTCACCACCACCACCACCACCACCACCACCACTACCGCAACAGCTTCTACCACCACTGTCACTACTAGCATCACCATTACCATTGCAGCTGTAACTACCACTCCCACCACCTCCATAATTCCATATCAGTTCTATGAGTTTTTCAGAATCTTCTTCCATCTGCACCTCCAGGTTGCTTCTAGGTCAAGTGGTACTGTAGTCTCGTCACCTTCTTTAAGTTTAATTCTCATTAGTTGCTCACTTTATTCAAGTATGAGAGACAATGGTAGTGATAAGTTATTCAGGGGTCTGGTTCAAGGATCATCATGTTTTTTTTTTTTACTTCGTTGCCTTTTTTTTTAATAGGGAAGGTGTGTGGTAGTGGGCAGGGGGGTTAGTTATCTTTTGCAGAGGAAAAGATATTTGTTTTTGTAATAATTTAAAAACTCACCACCACCACCATCATCATCACCAAGATATATAGTCTCAAAATTTGGCACAAGGCCAGCATTTTTGGTTTTGTTTCAGTGGGGAGAAGAGGGTTAGTCAATTACATCAACTCCACTACTTAAACTAGAACTTCATTTTCTTGACAAGTAATATTCGTAGCCACTTTAACATGGCTGTCCATTTGAACAGACTCTACTGTGATTTTTTAACCCCAAGAGGACATTTCCCCTAGCTGGTTAATGATGCACAGCTGCGTCTGATAAAACTGCAAGCAGGGAAGCGAACTCCTACCACCTGCGCGCAGTTATCAGATACAATTGTGCATCGTTAACTAGCTACGGGAGATGTCTTCTTGTGGTTAAAAAACCTCAGCAGTGTCCACTCGAACAGACAGCCATGCCAAAGTGGCTACGAATATTACTTGTCAGTACAACTACTGTGTCGATTTCTCAGAGAGATTTTAGAACTAGCATTTTTGCTTGTTGCAAAACCAGCGATTGTGTGTTCATTTGAAATATATATATATTGCATGCAGAAGTGAGCTGCTATCATCTCTAGTAGACGAAAATGTCCAATACTGAGGAATGGCAGAAATAGCCCAAAACCAGGACTGGTCTACTGGTCCTTTTGCTAGGAGATGGTAGGGCTTTGCTTCCCTGCTTGCAATTTTAATGGATACAGCAGTGCATCATTAACCAGCTACAGGAGATGACCTCTTGGGGTTAAAAACTTGCAGTAGTGTCCACTCGGATGGACAACCAAGTTAAAGTGGCTATGAATATTACTTGTCAGTACAACTACTGTGTCGATTTCTCAGAGAGATTTTAGAACTAGCATTTTTGCTTGTTGCAAAACCAGCGATTGTGTGTTCATTTGAAATATATATATATTGCATGCAGAAGTGAGCTGCTATCATCTCTAGTAGACGAAAATGTCCAATACTGAGGAATGGCAGAAATAGCCCAAAACCAGGACTGGTCTACTGGTCCTTTTGCTAGGAGATGGTAGGGTTTTGCTTCCCTGCTTGCAATTTTAATGGATACAGCAGTGCATCATTAACCAGCTACAGGAGATGACCTCTTGGGGTTAAAAACTTGCAGTAGTGTCCACTCGAATGGACAACCAAGTTAAAGTGGCTATGAATATTACTTGTTAGTACAACTATTGTGTCGATTTCTCAGAGAGATTTTAGAACTAGCATTTTTGCTTGTTGCAAAACCAGCGATTGTGTGTTCATTTGAAATATATATATATTGCATGCAGAAGTGAGCTGCTATCATCTCAAGTAGACGAAAATGTCCAATACTGAGGAATGGCAGAAATAGCCCAAAACCAGGACTGGTCTACTGGTCCTTTTGCTAGGAGATGGTAGGGTTTTGCTTCCCTGCTTGCAATTTTAATGGATACAGCAGTGCATCATTAACCAGCTACAGGAGATGACCTCTTGGGGTTAAAAACTTGCAGTAGTGTCCACTCGAATGGACAACCAAGTTAAAGTGGCTATGAATATTACTTGTCAGTACAACTACTGCACTGATCTCTTAAGGAGATTTTAAAACTAGCATTTTTCATTTTATTGACCCTGAGAGGATGAAAAGTAAAGTTGATCTTAGTGAGATTTGAACTTAGAGCATAAAGAGTGAGATGTACCTGAAAGTATTTTGTCTGACACTATAATAACTCTGCCACTTATTAAAACAGAAATAACGATTGTTAATGAAGCTGAAAGATATTCTTTACTATCATCCTCATTATTTAACATCTATGGGCCTCATGGAGGCAATGACCATGACCTTTGGCATTATGTCATGCTTGGGAGGAAGATCCATCAAGCCAAGCAAAATCACAGTCATGGCAGATACCGGTGTCACGCAAATTGGCCCCTGTGCCAGTGGCATATAAATGCACCCCAGTGTCATGCAAATGGCACCCATGCCGGTGGTACATAAAAGCACCTATTACACTCTCGGAGTGTTAGGAAGAGCATCCAGCTGTAAAATACCATGCTAAATTAGACTGGTGTCTGGTGCAGCCCCTCAACTTACCAGCCCTGGTCAAACCGTCCACACCAACATGGACAAGAGACGTTAAAATGATGAGGATGTCCATGCTGGTATGGGTTGGATGGTGTGAGTAGAGCTGACAAGCTGTGGGTAAGACTGCACCAGATGCCAGTCTGATTTGGCATGGTTTCTATGGCTGGATGCCCTTCCTAAAGCCAATATTCAACCAGTTTTATGTTCAGGCTGGCCAGTTCTTGCTTCTCACACCTATTCTACTATGTCTTTCTAAAACTAAGTAATCACATCATGAAAATGTCTTATCTACAGGATAATGCATGATTAATTCAAAGCAATGTGAATAAAAAAGCATTACATCTGACAGAATAATCTGAATGCTAAAAAGGGTTTAAACTGAAAACAAAGCCAAAACACAGGCTAAAATTATCAGACATGCCACTGACTGTACATTTGTACTCTAGTACATAGGTCAAAGAAACACAAGAATCACAAACAGGTTATATTAGAGATGACCTAGACCCATGGCTAATAGTGATTTTTGTATGACAATATGGTTTCAAATCTTATGGTGTGCAGCCATAAATTTTAGGGAAAGGAATATGTCGATTACATCAACCTCATTATTCACCTGGTACTTTTGATAATTACCTGAAAGGATAACAGACAAAGTAAACCTAGGTAGCATTTGAACTCAGAAAATAAAGATAGGTGAAATGCTGCTAAGCATTTTGTCCAGCATGCTTATGATTCTGCTACCTTGCTGTCTTTGTGTTGCAATATGGTAAAGTTCTCAATACAGGCTGAACAAAAGGTGCCCTGTCACCAGGGGTTGTCATCAAACTGGAGTTGCAAGTCCTAATACTCTTTGAAAGCTATATTGCCATATAGGAGCTGTGACCATTACGAGGTGCTGAGACAAAGGGGGTAAGATTGATGATACAGGGTTGAAAGATTAGTTGTTATATTTGTCTGAGTATAACATACCTCAGAGCTAAATACCTTGAAGAATTGGGGAGATTAAGTAAAAGCAAGGAAAATAGTGTGGAGCAACAGAAGAAAGGACAACAAATCCTAGATCCTTCAACACCATCAGCTGAAACTTTGGGGGTGATATAAAAAAAAATATGTTTACACCCAGTATCACAAATAAATGTGCAAGTAACTTATCCCCTAACAGTACTAATATGCAGTACAACAACCTCATCTTGCAATGAGGAAGATATAATTAAATAGGAAAATACAAAAGGGAAAAATTAGGAAAAAGAAAATCACACAAAATAACTCAACATAAAACAATGAAAACAGACAAGGTGGAACAATTTCTTTTAAATGATAATGAAATACCTTAGAAAAATAATAAAGACAATACAGAAGATAAAAATTAAGAATGATTCACTATTCTTTGAAAATCAAACAAGCAGTTAACAAAGGAAATTATACATTTATGGTAATGCAGACTCTCCACAAAAGGTATGAGGACTCAAAATAATTAGGTTCAGAATAGAAAACAACATCCAAAAGATAAATTACTAATAAAATTAAAATTGATACATTACATCAAAAATGCTCACTGGTCCGTCTGGTTGCACTTAAACACAATTCAAGAAATGGTTATGGGATTGGTGTCATGAAGTACCCAACTCAACCCAGCCAGAAAAATCATTCTTGTCTTATTTCTTTAAATGATACCTTGTTTTAATTATCATGTACTTTGTTATCTCTTGTGCACTGCTTCATTTATTTCTGTGCAAATTTTCATATATACATAAATATGTGTGTATGTATGTGCATATGTGTATGTACAAGTACATGTGTATGTATATGTAAGTACATGAGTGTATATGGATATGTATGTGTGTTTATGTCTATGCATGTACTTTTTAAATTTTAAGAATTTATTCCCATATAATTTTTATTATGTCTCTCGCCCACTCTTTTCATAATTTGTAAACATGCTTTTTTGCACTTCATGTAAATCTTTCTTTTGTAACTTCTGGTGAAAGTTTCAAGTTTTTTTTTATATTTTCAAGCCTTTGTGGCTAATACAGAAAAGATCATTATCATCATCATCACCATCATCAATATCATTATCATCATTATCATCATCATCATCATCATCATCATCATCATCATCATCATCACCATTATCACAGTCATCATCATCATCACCATCATCAATATCATCGTCATCATCATCTTCTTCATCATTATCATCATCATCATCATTATCATCACCATTAGTGCCATCACCATTATCATCATCATCGTCACCACCATCATCATTATCATCACCATCACCATCATCATCATCACCATCAAGAGAAATTTCCAGATATTACTTGCCTCTATGACCTGCTTCCCATGAAAGATATAACTCAAGAAACATGTGCCCTGGACAATCCATATCTTGTTATCCTCCAAAATGAAAGTCTACAGGATTTTGAATTGTAAAGCTATAAAAATAAAGTAAAACAACATTTTTTTTTTTTCCAATTTTGTTCATTGGGATTTTTCTTGAACCAGAACATTATTAAAAAAAAGAAAAATCATTAATGTTATTATTTGCAAATCTTCAAAGGCCATCTCTACCAATTACTTTGTTAAACCACTGGGTGGTCTGTCTCTATTTTGAGATGAAATGTGTCCTTATTGTATATACCCAATATACACTGAAGTATTAATTTCCTTTCCATTTTAGAGGATACAACAATTATCTGTTTGGATGTTTGTCTATCTACAACTCTGCCTAGTTGTCTGTCGTGTTTGTCTAGCCTTCTTACTTCTCTGTCAAACTATTCTTCATCTGTATCCCACTTTTCTTTTTATCTGTCTGTCTCTCTAAGCTGTCTCGGGCAGTGCAATTGACTAAAAACATACACCCTCCTATAGAGGGGAAAAATATCCATTCTTATTTGTTTATGACTTGAGAGCTACTTGGAGAATTTCCTTTCATATAGTCCAGTAAATTAGGTACATCCTGGAAAACATGTATACAAATATTGAAGATTAACTTTCAGTGAAATGTTATAACAATGTTTAAAGACTATTTGTGCTATTTCCTGGAATGTATGTGTGTGTATATATACACACACACACTTACATATTCTTTTATTCTTTTACTTATTTCAGTCATTTGACAGTGGTCATGCTGAAGCACCGCCTTATATATATATATATATATATACATATATATATATGTATATATATATATATGTATATATATATATATATATATATATATATATATATATATATATATATATACACACACATATATACAGGTATATATGTACATACTTCATATATATGTATATATGTATATGTATACATGTGTGTGTGTGTGTGTGTATATATGTGTGTATGCATATATATATGTATATATATATATGTGTGTGTATGTATACACACACTTATCTTGAGTAACTTATTGATGTCTTTACAAAGCGATTATATATCATCAGTCATGTCACTTTGAAGTGGAATGATGGTCATATTTGTTACAAGCCATAATGTTTTAAATTCTATGGCTAAGTTAGAATAATTCCTTAGATTTCTTTTGCAGCTCACTTCTACAGTACATGGTATCACTGAAGATGGAGACTAGCAAAGTCATTAGATTGTCAGATACAATTTCATGCAGTGTTTGTTCCAGTTCTACAGACATTAAGTTCAAAGCCCATCTTTTCCTTTCGTCCTTTCACAGGTGATTGATAATAAAGTAACAGTCCATGATTCTAGGTTGGTGAAATTGTCAGAATGTGAGATTAGATCCCTTATCATATCTGTCCTAGTTGTTGGTGCTCTGAATTTAAACTCTTCCTAGGCGCTGAAAGCCCAATGAACTATCTGACCAAAGGAACACAGTATCCTATCCAACCTGAAACTTACCACGATGACTAGGTAGGCCTATAGTTAAGCATAATTACATGGAGACACAACCTGGTCCTCAAGGTTATTTTCAATGTTATAAAGAACCAAATTGATCTCAACAGTGGAAAAAAACTGTTGAAAGTACCAACTAGAGATTTCATTACCTTCATGTGCTCAGGACAGCAGATCCATTTCAAGAAGAAGAAAAAAACTTCCTGTGAGCGATGAAAAGTGGACCAGCTATTGGGAAGGGATTTCAGATTTACCAGGGTGCCAGGGACTCTTTCTCATCTCAGTTATGAAAAAACCAGACATTTTAATAGGGTGTGAAAGAAAAGAAGTGGTAAATCTAGTCGAGTTAATGGTTCCACATGAAGATAACATGGACACCGCTCGTGCTCGAAAGATTGACCATAATGTAAACCTCCTCAAGGAATGTGAAGATGCAGGCTGGAAAGCGGAGCATTTTCCAACCGAAGTCGGGTGCAGAGGATTTGTTGGACACAGTATGAGGCGAATGTTGTTATTGTTCAGCCTAACTCATAATAAAGTAAACACCACCATGATCGATATCCAAACTACAGTGGAAAAGGCAAGCCACTGGATTTGGTTAAAAAGAGATGATGAGCGATGGCTAGAAGAATATTAAGCTTTATTCGATAACCAGTTAATCCAGCAAGCGGGACCTCATATCAGTGAGGTGGGGCCAGTGTACAATGATACCATCAAGAGGTAGGCCCCAAAGTGGCGCACATTCTCTCTTGATGACCCCATACACGTGCTGGCTTCCAGTATGCAGAGCTTTCGAATGGTAGCACTTGCATGTGCAAGTTGTTTGCAAAACATTTACTACAATGGTAATTTGAGCCTTGAGTACTAGAGTAATAAAATATAACCTACAAGATTTCAGTAAAGAAGAATGGAATTTGTAACTCATTTTACTTGGATAAGAGTTATATTATAACCTTCAGCAAAAACAAAACTGTTTGTTAGACAACAAACCCAAGCAGGAAGAGAAAATGACATTTCAGGAACACTGACAGGTTGAACACCACGTTCATGTGCTAAAATGTTCACATGCCAAAAACTATTGTTCATCTTATCCCTCACAGATTGTCGAAGGCAAATTAAAAATAATGTCTTAGTGGCATGATAGTTAGGAGAATATCATTTATCGTCAAATAATATTAGGTTTGTTATGCGTAAGCTATTTTTATCAATTTTATCAATAAGAAAAGTAGATTGGCAAAATTAATTAAAGAACCAACAATAAATTGATTTTTACTTTTAATTCTTCCAGGGTCAGTAAATAATTTCCTCAAACATTGCAGTTATGTGCTTAACCTTGAAATCATTATTAATTAGTGTTGTAAGGTGATGAGCTGGAAGAATCGTTTGCACACTGGGCAAAATGCTTAGTGATAATATTTCTTGTCTTTATATTCTGAGTTCGAATTCTGCCAAGGATGACTTTGCCTTTTGTACTTTCAGGGTCTATAAAACAAGTACAGGTCATCGTCTTTTGTACTTTCAGGGTCTATAAAACAAGTACAGGTCATTGTCTTTTGTACTTTCAGGATCTGTAAAACAAGTACAATTCGTCATCGACTTACAACCACAAGTGGTTCCGATTGACTGGTCGTAAGTCGATTTGGTTATAAGTCAGCCTGTAGGTTTACATAGCTTTGTTTTATACTTTTACATTCTTAAGGTATTCTCAGGTAAAAATCGCACACACCATTCTGTATTATACTACAACAGTGTTATTTGTTCATAGAAAAGTACCAAAGAATGCAAACACAAAAGATACACAATGTAGTGTAAGAAACAGTTGCCAAAACTTACACAAAAATTTATTGTAGATTGATGCTTGACTGTGGATCTTCGATGTCATTTGTTAGCTGACATCATCCCTAGATGGGTTCATTTCTAAGAAATTAAACCCATTGGATTTCAACTGGACTATTTATTATTGCTGCCGGGAGCTGGCACGCCAATCGTCATAAAGTCAATTGGTCGAAAGTCAGATAGGTCGTAAGTTGACGACAACCTGTACCAGCTGAACATTGTTGCCAATGTAATTGATTAGCACCTCCCCACAAAATTTCAGGTCTTGTTCCTCTGACCTTGAAATCATTATTAATTTGTATTATAAGGCAGTGTGCTGGTAGACCCATTAGTATGCTGGACAAAATGCTGAGTGACATTTTGTCTGTCTCTATGTTCTGACTTCAAATTCTGCAAATGCTAACTTAGTCTTTCATCTTTTCAGGGGTCACTGAAATAAGTACTGGTTAAGCAATGTGGTAGATGTAACTGATAAGCCTCCTCCCACAAAATTCCAGGCCTTGTGCCTAACCTTGAAATCATTATGAATGTTAGGATATGACATGGTTAGAAATAATAAATTATTGGTATTAATAACTTAAAGTGTTCAGTTTCAACTTTCTACATTCTGAGTTCAAATTACCACAAATTATTTGACTTGTTTAGTAACTGGTGATATTGAAGAAAGAATATCCAGACAAAAGAACTGCTTAGTTTTGTTCTCTTTCATTCAGATTTCCCATCCTGGTTAAGTAGTTTCTTGCATTTTGCTCTCTAGTTTGATGAAATAAGCATTGTTCTTATATTTATGTGAATTCATCTGAGTATAGTACGGCCCTTCATTTCCCCACACTATAGAATTAATGGCCTGCAAATAAAGTTAAGTTATTGGAGAGTGCAAGAATATATGATCTACATTGTCTGTCTTTACATTCTGAGTTCAAATTCCCCTAAGGTCGACTTTGCCTTTCATCCATTTGGAGTCGATAAATTAAGTATCAGTTGTGTACCAGGGTTTAATCTAATCAACTGGCCCCTTGCTCAAAAATTTGGGGCCTTGTGCCTAGAGTAGAAAAGAATATATGATCTACATCAATAAGCAGTGCACTGTCATGGAGCAGTTTGCATGATTGTGGATTTTGGTATAAGTTCGAACGGTCTGTTAAAGATTAAATTTGTATGTATGTTTGTATGTATCTTTTATATTTTAATTGTTTCTATCATTAGACTGCGACCATACTGGAGCACCACCTTGAAGCACTTTTAGTGAAATGAATCGACCCCAGTACTTTTCCCTTCTTAAATCTAGTACTTATTCTATCTGTCTCTTTTGTCAAACTGCTAAGTCACATGATATGTAAACACACCAACAACAGTTGTCAAGCAGTGGTGGGGGACAAACACAGATACAAGCACACACACACACACACACACACACACACACACACACACACGTATATACATGATGGGCTTCTTTTAGTTTCCTCTACCAAATCCACTCAGAAGGTTTTGGTCAGCCCAAGGCTATAATAGAAGACACTTGCCCAAGGTGCCACACAGTGGGACTGAACCCAGAACTATATGGTATGTATGTATGTATGTATGTATGTATGTATGTATGTATGTATGTATGTATGTATGTATGCATTAATGCAGAATAAGAAAAAAAAACAAATATACTCTAAGCTAGAATTAAAGCTTTATTAATTTAATTTGATTAATTGCTTTGTCTGTTTGATTTTCACATCTGCAAGTCTGCAGGCGAATACTTTATACTAGTCACATTCTAACAACACCAAATTATAGCCATTTCTAAACCTTAACAATTCTGAAATGAAATATGATGGTGGATGACAGAAGACAGAGGAAAACTTTGCTTTCAGCCACATCTTGCTTTTATAAACCAAGACTTCTACCAAATTCCTCTGTGTACACACAAACAAGACACACACCCACACCATCACCCTGGATAGACACTAACTGTCTCAGTCACCTCATTCTGTTCCACTCCACCTCCCGGCTACCTAAAATGTTCTTATGTAGATATTGTTTCTCTACATGACCTTTGTGTCTCCATGTGACCTTTTACTTGTTTGAAGTGGATCAAGTGTTTTTTTTCTGGGGGTTTTTTGTGGATTTTTTTTTGGTTTTTATTTTGATTTGTTTCTAAGTTGAGGCTACATTGTGGGTGCCAAATATAAAGTTAAACCCAGATGTATTGTCTTATAGATACACACACACACACACATATTATATATATATATATACATGTATGTATGTGTGTGTGTGTGTGTGTGTGGATATATATATATATATATATATACATAGATGTATATATATACACACACACACATATATAAACATATCTACATGTATATATATACATATATATTGTATACATGCATATACATATGTGTGCATATATATATATATATATATATATATATATATATATATTTACACATATATATATACATATGTATGTACATACACACATATCGAATTGTGTGTGTCCATCCATACATAATTATGTGCATACATACATACATACATACATACATACATACATGCATACATACATACATACATACATACATACATACATACATACATACATACATATGTAAATATTTGTGCAGATGTGTTTGTCGTGTATGCGTGTGATTTTGAGTGTATATGTATGAGTGCTTATGCATGTGTGTCTAATAGGCCTCCAATTCTGTTTTATATATAATTCAGCAGTACAAGACCCAGAAATCTTTCAAATAAACAAACAAGAATAAGAACTATCAATGTGATGTGAATAAAAGAGCATCTTCTCTTCATATAATGCAGCACTGACATTTTTCACAGAACTATTGAGGTGTTGTTTTGTTTGTGTGTTTAGTTTTGGATTAGAACAAAGAAGGGATAAACTCCATAAATAAATCTCAGAACACTTTTGGTATGGAACCAATCATTTGTTTAATTCAAACCACGGTGGTGTCCACCAAGTCTTGGCGGTCTCCTTGTCAACAACTAACTCAATATCAACAAAGCATTCAGAGTGTGTATTTCTTAATGTTCATACATGAATGTGTGTGTGTGTTTATTATACGAGTGTATGTATGTGTGTGTGTATGTGTGTGTGTGTGTGTGTGTGTGTGTGTATATGTATATATATATATATATATATATATATATATATATATATATATATATATATATATATGTGTGTATATATGTATGTATACATGTATATATGTATGTGTGAAACTCAGCTTGCAAAGACTTATTGGGCAAGCGAAAGCAAAATTGTGATGGCACCTGTGCCCAACATCGCCTTTCTGGCACTTGTGCCCGCAGCATGTGTAAGGACTTTCGAGCAAGATCGTTGCCAGTGCCCCTGGACTGGCTCTTGTGCAGGTGGCACGTAAAAGCACGCACTACACTCTCTGAGTGGTTGGTGTTAGGAAGGGCATCCAGCAGTAGAAACTCTACCAAATCAGATTGGAGCCTGGTGTAGCCATCTGGTTTCACCAGTCTTCAGTCAAATCGTCCAACCCATGCTAGCATGGAAAGCGGACATTAAACGACGATGATGATGATGATGATGATATATATATATATATGTATGTATATATATATATATATATGTATGTATATATATGTATGTATATATATATATATGTATATATGCATACATATATATATGTATGTATGTATATGTGTATGTATATATATATATATATATGTATAAATAATACAGAATGGGACAAGGACGCAAAACATCCAGACAGGTGATACAAGAAAGGGACAAAACATACAGATAGATGATACAAAGAAAACATGGACAGGTCATTCGGAGTTTTCTCTCTTCAGTCGAGATCCAGATTGTCAACAATCTCCGTGTGAATTTTTTAAGCTGAGAACCCCCCTGTATAAATGTGTAACAAACCTTTTAATTAGGGGAGGATCCCAGAAAAGGGCTGAATCAAGATAACAGCTTCAGCAATGTTACCAGAGATGAGAGTGCTATTTATTTATCATATTGTAACATCATCATCATCATCATCATTATAATTATTTTATTTTTCATTATCCTTTTTCTTGAGAAGGTTTCAGCTAAAGCTAAGAAGGTGTCTCACTCCCTGAGGACTAATTCTGTGATGGACACCACAACTGGTTTTCTAAGTGCCTGTGATAGTTATTTGGTTGGTCATATTCTAGGTTTATCTGTCTTCTTGATAAGTATTGGTTTTGTCCTGCTGGGTCTTTAAGCATTCTTCTCACTAGGATTCTGGTTTAGTTGTCAACGCTTTGGACATGCAACAGAGTGAAGTAGATAAAGAAAATACCATGTGAGCCAATAGCATGAAGTCAAGAAATGATTTACCCAATGTTCTATGTAAAAATTTCTTAACTAATTAAAAGTTCCATTAACTTATGAATTCATGTCATTGGCCTTCTAGAGTTATTACCCTTACGTCATTTTATAAAAATGAGAGATTCTGGCATTGAAAGAATGCATAAATGTCTTCTTTATTTTCATATATAAAGGCTGTTTATTTTTCGATACAATGAAATACATACATACATACATACACACACACACATGTATATATATATAAATATATTTGTGTACGATAGATAAAGTAGTGAGTGAAAGGGCTATATGTATATATATATATATATAATCTTAAGCAGCAGGTTTTGTATTGAGACCACATTCAATGTTGTGATAAGCAGACTGGGGTGCTCCAACTTCCTGTCAAAGTACATGATACTTTCTCAGTATGTGAAAAGTGTAACTGTTTTCTTATCTGTCATCTTATATTTACATGTATCAGTATATATATATATATATATATATATACATACACACACACACACATATATATGTACGTATGTTTAGTTACGTATTTATGGAACTGTATGCATATATATGTGTATATATTTATATATGTATGTGTGTGTGTGTATGTACACACACACACACACACAATTGTGTTACATTCACTTTTCATTTTACATACTGGCATGTGTTGGATGGAATGGCACGGTTTGAGTCAGCACATATTCAGAGTGCTTCCGGAGCCATCTAGAAGGGGTCAGGGGTTCACAGTTCACTTGTGCATTTCATTCATATGTATGTATGTATATATACATATTCCTCATTCAATACTTGTTCTCCATAAAGAGGCAAGCTGGCAGAAACGTTAGCGTGCAGGGCGAAATGTTTCTGAGTTCTGAGTTCAAATTCCGCCGAAATCAACTTTGCCTTTCATCCTTTCGGGGTTGATAAATTAAGTACCAGTTACACACTGGGATCGATGTAATCGACTTAATCCCTTTGTTTGTCCTTGTTTGTCTCCTCTATGTTTAGCCCCTTGTGGGAAATAAAGAAATAAGAAATATTAGCACACCAGGCGAAATGCTTAGCGGTATTGTGTTTGTCTTTACGTTCTGAGTTCAAATTCAGCCGAGGTTGACTTTGCCTTTCATCCTTTCGAGGTCAATAAATTAAGTACCAGTTGCGTGCTGGAGTCGATCTAATCAACTGGCCTCCTCCCCCAAAATTTCAGGCCTTGTTCCTAGAGTAAAAAAGGATATTTGTTCGCTGTGCTGAATTCAACGTAAACATTCTCAAACACACACACACATACACATACCCACACATGCACACACACACACACACACACACGATCTCTTGACATTGATATGCTCTTAATAAACAAGATTGTTGTAGTAGTAGTAGTAGGAGTAGTAGTAGTAGTAGTAGTAGGAGTAGTAGTAGTAGTAGGAGTAGTAGTAGTAGTAGTAGTAGTAGTATGTGCGATATTTACATACACACACATATATAACAACTGCAACGTGCTCTCTGCCTCCTCCTCCTCCTCCTCCACCTTTTACTACTACTACTACTACTACTATCCCACACTTCTTTCCTCTTTGTCAAGCATACACCTGTGTCAATGTCAAAAGGTTCTCATTGTTGTGGAGTCTCTCTCTTCACATTTCAACAGGAAAACAAGCCTAAATTTGTGGGTGAATGTGCAATATACAATGCTGTAAGTACTGTATGTATGTATGTGTATGTTGGCATGCATGTATAAAATGGTTTATGGGTGTGTGTGTGTTAGGTGTGTTTACATAATCTGAACTTGTGCCTATGTTAAATAGAGTGTGGTTGATATGTACTCTTGGAGTACAGTGGTGGGGAGTACTTGGGTGTGCATCACAGAGAGAGAAAAAGTGAGACTGAGACTGTATGTGTATGTGTAGTGTGTGTGTGTGTGTGTGTGTGTGTGTGTGTATTTACTTGTGTTGATTCTTGTGATATCGTATCTAGTGTTGTGGTGAAATATTGTGTGTTAAATGTGGTTTGTGTGTGTGTATGTATGTGTATGTAGGTGTGTGTATGTACGTGTGTATGTGTGTGTGTGTGAATGTGTGTGCGTGTGTATGTACATGTGTGTGTGTGTGTGTGCATGCATGTACGTATGTGTGTGAGTATAGTTGTCTGGGTGTGTTCTGTGTCTGTATGTGTATGTGTGTATGTGTGTGAGTGTGTGTGTCTGTGTGGTTGTGTGTGGTGTGTGTACTACTAAAATGTAAGGGATCTTTCTTTGTATGATATAGCAGAAATTTAGATTTAAGGTGTCCCTTGAGTGATTTTAAGAGTGCAGATACAATGTATGTGTATGTAATGTGTGTGTATGTGTGTGTGTTGCATAACTTAATTATATTACAGACTTAAAACATGTAGATACAAGATATTGTACAAGTGACCCATGTGAATAGCTGGGCATTATGAGGATGAGCTATTGAAAGCTAGAGAGACACTATTGTGGACATGTGATGTTAGCGGATAAACATGTAGCTGTGATATGTTTGCAGTGGAAGGTATTAGCAGAAAACGAATGATGGGATCAAATCTCAGGATGTTGAGGCTCACATGTAAGATGATACAAGACTGAAACCAACTATCTGTATACTGTCAAGGCCAAATACAGCTTATATAGGCTTATTACATGGAGGTGCAATGGCCCAATGGTTAGGGCAGTAGACTCACGGTCATAGGATCGCGGTTTCAATTCCCAGACCGGGCGTTGTGAGTGTTTATTGAGTGAAAGCACCTAAAGCTCCACGAGGCTCCGGCAGGGGATGGTGGCGAACCCTGCTGTACTCTTTCACCACAACTTTCTCTCACTCTTACTTCCTGTTTCTGTTGTGCCTGTAATTCAAAAGGTCAGCCTTGTCACACTGTCACGCTGAATATCCCTGAGAACTACTTTAAAGGTACACGTGTCTGTGGAGTGATCAGCCACTTGCACATTAATTTCACAAGTAGGCTGTTCCGTTGATCGGATCAACTGGAACCCTCGACGCCGTAAGTGACGGAGTGCCAACATAACATAGACTTATTATACAGTAGGCCAAAAATTGGTTGGAGCCATAAAAATGTATCACCAGGGGCAGACTGTCTTACTCACACTGCCCTTAGCTATGTTACTGTGTTAAGAAGTTCTATCTGAAACACACCTAGTTCTGGGTTCAATCCCACTGTACAGCAACTTGAACAATCTTCATGATCATCATCATGCATCCATTTTCCATACAGGCATGGATTGGCTGGTTTGACAGGGGTTGGCAACCTGGAGGGCTACACGAGGCTCTTGTTGTCTGTTTTTGACATTGTTTCAACAGCTGGATGCCCTTCCTAATGCCAACCACTTTTCAGAGTGTACTGGGTACATTTTAAGCGGTGTTGCTATGGGAGCTTTATTGTGGCACTGGCACATGTGCTTTTTACATGGTGGTGGCACAATGTGTTTATTATTTTTTGTTGTGCAGCCCTAGGTTAACCAGTCTTATAACATGCAAACAGTTGGCTGAATGATGGAATGATGCAGAATATACTGTTTTTTGTTCTTTGCAGCTTTTTGTTGTTTTCACTGGGGTGACTGGAGCCCCAAAGTCAGACCAACATAATCCATTATAGATTTAATGCATTGTTAGTTTATTTTTCTTTAGCATGTCATTTTTATAATTATTCACTCTATCTTCTAACAATTTGATGGACAGAAACTGTCTGGAAGCTCATTATACATATATATATATATATATATATATATATATATATATATATATATATATATATATATATATATATATATGTATATATGTATATATATATATATATGCGCCTGTGTTAGAATGGGGGTAGCTGATGAAGGAAAATGTTTTTTATGTGGCCTGTGCGTTTTCTGTACTCTGGTTATTATTATTTTTTTGTCTATGTTTTGTTTGCAATGTCCTGCACCCAGATATGCACCTATATATACAGGTAGACGTAGGTATGCACATACCTGTACGTATATATGCATATACTCATTTACTATTTGTTTTGTATATATATATATATATATATGTATGTATATGATGTTCATATGTATGTATGAGGGGGGGGGGGTACTGAAAAGTTCCTGCGTGTTGTGAAAGGCCTGGTTGAAGGCTCAACCTTCCAAGTTCTTTTACAGGGCTTAGAAAAACTGAAGGACTGCTGTAGTAAGTGTGTGAATCTGAGTGAGGAATATGTTGAATAAAATTATAATTAACTGATTCTTCTGCGTTTTCTTTTACCCAATACCAGGAACTTTTCAGCACACCCTCATGTGTGTGTGTATGTGTGTGTGCGTGTGTGTGTGTGTGTGTGTGTGTGCGTGTGTGTGAGAGAGAGTGTGTATGCACATGCACGCACATACATCTGTATCCTTGTCTCTGTCCCCATGCCCACACTTAACAAGCAGTGTTGGTTTGTTTGCATCCCTATAACCTACTTGTTTGACAAAAGAGACTTATAGAATAAGTACCAGGTTTTAAAAAAAGAAAGGCCACAAAGTACTAAGGGGTCGATTTATCCAATGAAAATCCTTTAAGGTCGTGCTCCTGCATGACCACAGTTCAATGACTGAAATAAAGGATGATCAAGCAGACCTGTGATCAAAGATATTCCACTCATGACCAGCCCATCTATTATTCAGTCAAACAGTAGGACTACATAATCCTTTTAATGTCTCCATTTTTGAGACACTAGGATATGTGAAGTATGTTATGTGTTAGTTTCATCCCTCTAATTCCTTCTATGGATCTTGTTTAATATCAATTTCTCTCTTTGTCTTTCCAGCTTGGAGCTGTCATTGGAATCTCAGGTAAATATTTGTTACTTATTTTCATATTTTTTTGTTTTTCTTTTGGGGGGAATCGGTAGAGCTATGAACAAAATGCTTTACAATATTTAGTCATTACAAAGTGGTGAGCTGGCAGAAACATTAGCACACCGGGCGCATTGCTTAGCAGTATTTTATCTGTCTTTACATTCTGAGTTCAAATTCCGCTGAGATCAACTTTGCCTTTTATCTTTTAAGGGGGCGATAAATTAAGTAACAGTTGTGTACTGGGATCGACCTAATCAACTGGTCCCCTCCCCAAAAATTTCGGGCCTTGTGCCTAGAGTAGAAAACAATATTTAGTCATTACTCTTTATCTCCTGAGTTCAAATTCCGCTGGGTTTGTGTGAATTTATTTATACTAGGGATTTATTCATTCAGCTGAAGCCCTCTCATATAATTCCATTGTTTGATAAACTGTAAGAAATTATTATTTCATTATTATTAGCATTCTCTCTAAGGCAGAATCATTAGCATGCTGGACAAAATGCTTAGAGGTATTTCACCCATCCTGAGTTCAAATTCCGCCAGGGTCGACTTTGCCTTTCATCCTTTTGGGGTCGATGGAATAAGTACCAGTGAAATACTGAGGTCAATGTGATTGACTAGTCCCCTTCCCCAAATTTCAGGCCTTGTGCCTTTAGTAGAAAGGATTATTAGTATTCAGTCTAAGGTGATGAGCTGGCAGAATCGTTAGCACACCTAGCATAATGATTAGTGACGTTTCGTCCATCTTTATGTTCTTGAGTTCAAATTCAGCCAAAGTTGAATTTGCCTTTCGTCATTTCAGGGTCAGTAAAATAAGTACAAGTTGAACATTGATTGGGAGGGGGGGTCGATGCAACTGACTTACCCCTCCCTCAAATTTGCTGGCATTGTGCCAAAATTTGAAACCATTATCTGTATTCCCACTGGAATTGATCAAATAGTATTTATATTGTGTCAAGAAGGATGTCCAGCTGTAGAAAATCTGCCTAAATGAATTGTCTGACCCATCCAAGCTTGGAAAAGTGGATGTTAAAGCAACAATATAATGTTTTGATGTAATGCCAACTCAATTGTCTAGTCCTCTAGTCCCAAAATTTGTGCCAAAATTAGAAATACTCATCATTAATTCATTTATTTACTTAGCAGCCAGATAAAAAAATTTCATATAATTCGCATTTAATTTGGTTTAATTTCTTTTGTCACTCCTGTCATCACCCTTGTTGTAAGTCTTGTCTGTGTGTCAACATTGTTATCATTATCACAATCATCATCATTATAAACATTGCCTCTCTCTTGTACGTTTTGTATTTTGCTACATTCAAATATTATGTACACTATTAGGTTTTTGTATATGATGAAAATACATGATAGTTTTTCTGGGTTTTTTTGGGGGGTTTTTTTTGCCTTGTTGACACCATTATGATTGATCAGCTAACTACGCCATAAGAGTGGCACACCCACAGAATGAATAAACATGGCTGATAATTACATATTTCTATTTCTCAGATGATTTATTATTAGAATAGTTTTGAGAGTTTCTGACAACAATAATCAGACAATTTTTAACATATGAAAAAATTCCCAGCATGAGACAGGAAATGGTTTTAATCAGAAAAGGACTCACAGGACGATATGATGAAATTAGTGTTACAGAAATATTAAAACAAAGCCAGTGTGCTCCTGTCTGGCATGTTCCCTCTTTAACCCACTTCGGTAAATATCGATGCCGCTGAAGTGATATTCCACTTGATAGGTCACTTCGTCTGATATTGGAGACCCATCACTGTTAACCAGGTTCTGAAGGCCCTGCTTCCCATCATGTGGAAACCATAGTAGAAGGTAAAATTTGAACTCATTGTAGCTATGTATCACCTCTACTACAATACATCTGCCCTTATCCCTCCATCAAGCTTTTGCCTCCCAACACCTTAATACCACAGATTTGCGTGTCAGTTATTTGACTTTAACCAGTTGAGCATGTCACTTGGCGGCTGACGATATGTGCATCTCTGATCATGAGTAGAAGTAGTGGGAGAGCATCATAGCCATGTGTTGCAGGGAATTCTTGAGAGTTTGAATAATACACCTCTGGAAACATGGATGTTTATTTCAACATCCTTAAACAACCCTTATTCAAGGACCTTTTGAGTGGGATGCGCTACTCGACCTGAAGAAAATTCTAACTGGGCCCCTCCTGCAAGGTCATGCACTGTTTATCTTGGTATGAGATCATCATGTCATGCACATATGGTTGTGATGCATGTGCCTGGTGTACCCTTCTCAGACAGGTAGTCATGATGGGTCTACTGGGCTTCATATATTTGTATCTCAGTGTCATTTTGAAAGCATGTACTGCTCTCTCACTCAAAAATAATAATGTGTTTCTAATTTCGATGCAAGTCAAGCAGGTTTTACTGGGGGCAGGGGTATTTGATTAATGCTTTATTTTATTGACTCCATAAAGGATGAAAGATAAAGTTAACCTCAGCAGAATTTGAACCCTGCATGTAAAGAGCCAAAACAAATGCTGCAAAGCAATTAAAAAAAAAACAAGCACTAAACTCTATCAGCTTGATGCCTTAATAATAATAGCCTTTAATACAAAGTCTTATATAAATTCTTTGAGAAGAGAAATGAGAAAAGACAGTGGCCATATGCCATTGTGAGTATTATTAGTATATATATATATATATATATATATATATATATATATATATATATATATATATATATATATATATATATATATATATATATATATACATAAATATATATACATATATAT
>NC_142935.1:51824991-51844991 GCF_046866305.1 Octopus bimaculoides
TTCTCATTAAGCCTATTATTCTTTGCTAAAAGAAGGTAATTTAAACAAGTAATCAATCATTTAAAGCAAATTGTTCTTTTTTTCCACTCTATTACGCAACACAATGAAACTTCTCTTTAGAGCTCTTCTGTGGAAATGAAAGACAGTTTAATTGAGTTACAGTCCAGTTAAAACAAAATATTTGCCACCAACAATTATTGCTCATTGTAAAGAATGTTAACTTTGCAAAACAAAAAGGCACCTATAAGAGATTATATAGTTTAGTCAAGTTGTCAGCCTGTTAAAGTAAGAAGAAAAAAATATTTTCTCCAGTCATTATTCAACACAATAGAAATTATGTGATAGAACACTTCTGTTAAAGGAGATAATTTAATCAAGTTATCAACCAATTAAATTGCTCAGAATAAAGCTAACTTCTTCTGTAGAGCTCTCCTGTAAAAGAAGATAATTTAATCAAGTTATCAGCCAATTAAATTGCTCAGGAACAAAAAATAAATACAGCTTGCTTTCTATGTAGAGCTCTCCTGTAAAAGAAGATAATTTAATCAAGTTATCAGCCAATTAAATTGTTCCATAATAAAGCTTGCTTTCTCTGAAGGGTTCTCATACAAAAGTTCTCAATTAAATTGCTCAGAATTCCTAAAGGCTTCTTACAATCTATGACAACATTTTAGTATATTTGTTTGCATTTCTATTTTTTTCATTTTTATTTTTTGAAATTTATTTATTTATTTATTTATATGCATATGGATATGTGTATTTATCTATAGGCATATATATTTCTTTAACTACACTTTTTTTGTCTGTTTTTATGTATTTTATATTTAAATGGTAATTCTATAAGTTTTAGAGTTAATTTCATTTTGGATACGGTTAAGTTGCATTTCTTCTTCTTTGCATGCGCATATATTCACTTTTGTGCAAATGTAGATTCATTTGCGTTAATGTATATGTACATATATATATATATGTGTGTGTGTGTGTGTGTGTGTGTGTGTGTGTGTGTGTGTGTGGATGAGTCTATGTGTGTGCATTTGTATATGCATGAAAAGGTATATATGTAGCTGTGTGTGTAGCATGTATATGTGTGTGTGTATGTGTGTGTTTTTGCATATATATATAAGTGTGTATTTAGAGTGTATGCTTTTATATGTATGTATGTATGTATGTATGCATGTATGTGTGTGTGTGTGTATATATATATATATATATATATATATATACACACACACACACATTTATATATATATACTGCATATGCATACACACATATATATAACATATATATATATATATATATATATATATATATATATATATATGTATATATATATATATATAAATATATATACAGCATATATATGTGTGTATGTGTATATTTTGTACATCCAAAGATATGCACACACACACATATGCACATATTGTGTATACATGTATTTGGAGATATATTGGTGTGTGTTGTGTGCAATTGTTTATGTGTATGTCTTATAAACAATTGCATTCACATTTCACTTGGGAATGTCCCATAATTATTGCATTCTTTCTCACTTTAAAGATAAAAACTAGAACAACAACAACAACAAGAGATAAAAATAAATAATAAAACAAAGGCAAATCAGCAATACTTGATTGTTCTAGTACCATTTATTTAATTTTATAATTACAGTCGTTGTGAAGAGTAACGAGCAATGGGCAGAGAAGAACAAGTGATAAATATAAATTAAGAAAGCAAATAGATATTTTCATACATTGAAATCTTTCTCCTCTCCCTTTGTTTCTTGCAGCTGCACTTGATAAAATAATGCGAAACAGTAAGTCCTGACAGGCAACCCTGCATGCCAAAAGGGGAGGAAAGAGGCACCAAAAGAAGACAGAGGCTGGAGAATAACATACTGCTTCATTCCCTAACTGCATTCTTCTATCCCCATTGCTTCATCCCCACAAAAAAGAAAATTAAGAATTTTTTTTTAAAAATAGGTATAAATAGATATTTCCAATAATGAAGCTACAAGAAAAATGTTATATCCTCTTCCTACTTTTTAAGCAGATCGTCTTCTCCAATTCACTAAGCATCCTTCTCTTAATATCTTAGAATCTGCAACCAACCTGTATTGTAACTACATCTTTATAAATGGCTGATGTTAAAAACCTCCAAATACAGTTATACAATCCATGCAGTATTGCAGATACTGAAGTAGAGTATCCTTAACATTAAAATTAAACTTCAAACTCATTATACAAAATAAATATCATATATTTAGATGATAACAATTATCAGTGTCTTGACATCTACTTTTCCACGGTTGTTTGGGATGGGCAAAATTTGCTAAGGCAGATTTTCTACAGTGAGATACCTTTCCTGTCACCAACCCTCAGCTGTTTCCCAGCAAGATAATATTTCCCCATGTCTAGACATGATTTCCTCAGAAAACCAGAACTGAACTACCTCACTTGTATGATGGTGATGCTCATTTACAACCATTACATGATGTCAAGACAAGAGAACACAAGAACACACACACACATAAATATATGTTATAAGTTGTTATTTAAGCCTTGGGTATACACCTGTTAGTATGCTGATTAAAGCACTTTCACTGTCTATGGCTACCTGATGTCATCCACAGTATTGTTATAAATGCCAGTGGATCTACATCAGGAATTCCTCAGTGTTTGCTAAGTATGTAACAAATGAGAGAAACAGAAGATGGAATTCACAAAATTCTTTATTAATCACAACAATCATTTCAAACCAATTTTGCATCCAAGATGGGCCGAAACAATCATTGTAATTAATAAAGAATCTTGTGAACTCCATTTTCTGTTTCTTTCACTTGTTAAATGTGTGTGTGTGTGTGTGTGTTCATAAAAGACTTCCACGCAATTAAATACTACCTACCAAATCCACTTACATGGCTTTGGTTGGCTTGGAGCTAAAGTATAAGACACTTGCCCAAGGTGCCCCACAGTAGGACTGAACCAAAGACTATGTGACTGAGAAGCAAACTTCTTAACCACACAGCTACGCTCACAATGTTTTATGTTTATAAAAAGTGTAAAACAGATAAACAAATAGAAAATGTTGATACTCCTTTTCTAACATAACCTGAATAAAACGTCCAATCACAATATAGAAGGAAAATTATAAGGATGATAAAGAAAGAAAGAAAGTAAGAAAGTAAGAAAGATTCCTAACATAATATTGAAATGAATATTGAAATAAAAGGCAACAAGCTGGCAGGGTCTTTACCGTGCAAGACAAAATATTTGATGGTATTTCATCCATCTTTATGTTCTGAGTTCAAATCCTGTTGAGGTTGACATTGTCTTTTGTCCTTTTGAGATCAATAAAATAGGTACTATTTGAGCACAGGAGTCAAGATAATCAACTCGCCTGCCTCTGCCAAAATTTCAGGCCTTGTGCCTGTAGTAGAAAGGATGATATTGAAATGAAACACTTGGAATTAAAGCATGAATGTTAATCATGAAGTGCATTACACACAGCAAAAGTGGTACATTCGATGTTAAATATACTGTTCTACTCTAGGCACAAGGCCCGAAATTTTTGAGGAGGGGGTCAGTCAATTAGATCGACCCCAGTATGCAACTGGTACTTAATTTATCAACCCTGAAAGGATGAAAGGCAAAGTCGACCTCAGTGGAATTTGAACTCAGAACATAAAGACAGACAAAATACCGATAAGCTTTTTGCCTGGTGTGCTAACGTTTCTGCCAGCTCGCTGCATTTTCAATGCTAAGAATACCAAGAAAGCCAGTGTCACGTAACTGGCATCCATGTTCTAAATAAGTCATATTGCTCTCATTCATTTCACTTCTTCCTATCACTCACTATTTAAACCCTGCTATTTCCTTCATGAGAAATTGAATCAAAAATCTCTCTCAGATCACTCTTTACTGTCATAAAAATAAAAAAATTTGAAGAACTCACATTAGATAATATGATTATAAACACTCCTTACAGAAGAAGGGTTGGCCATAATTGGGATGTCTTTGATCATAGGTCTGATTGATCATGGTTCACTTGAACTCTAGCTCAAAGAAAATGTACTGTTAGTATAAGAAGAGCCTGCTACACTGAACATACTTTCACAATCTCATATAACCCTACCATTCACACTTGTTTCTGTTCTGCTTGTCAACACTATATATATCACTTACAAGTCTTACTCCTAAATAATGAGATAATCTCAGCAGGAATTCTTTTAATCATATATATGTGTTTGGTCAGGGCTAACCTGCAGTTAAACAACAACAACAACTATATTACCACATGCATCACAAACCTATCCATCATATTAAGCATTCCACATCTCAAACATACATTAAATCCTACATTGCACTCCATACACAACACATCACAGACTCTACTCTAGATACACACTCACACACACATACTCATATCTAGATATATATATATGTATATGTATATGTGTATATATATATATATATATATATATATATATATATATATATATATATATATATACATATATATATATATATATATATATATCTTAGCCCTTAGATCTTGCAGTATTGTCAGCGCAACAGGCAACATACCTTCTCCAAACATCCTAATTACTCACCTTCCTCCTGGCCCCACTTGGGCTGGCTCCCATCACCAGCATGTTGTCTCAGTACATGTTGCACCACATCTTCCTTGGTCTTCCCCTTGGTCTCTTTCCTCTTTCCAGCATCCATCCCATCACAATGGCAGCATGTTTCTCTTGTGGTAATCAAAGCACATGGCCAATAAGCCATAACTACCGCTTCGTTGCCATGTGCTGCAAATTTCTCATGCCAGCTCTTCTCATCACCTCTTTGTATCTCACTCTGTCCTGGTAAGACATGCCTAGGATTGAACATTAGCAGAGTCAATGGAATACATCTAGCATTTTCAAGATCTTTACTGTCATCTCTCAGGTTTCAGAGGCATAGATGGCTGTTGGTATACCAACAGATGAGTATAGCTGCAGCTTCATCTTATTATTGATGGCCTTCAATTTCCATATTAGATGAAGGCATTGAAATACTGACATTGTCTTACCTATTCTGATCCTGACTTCAAAATCTGTATCACCCTCATTGAAAACACAGCTTCCAAGAAATGAAAACTTATTTACATACTCACTTTCATGACAAGTTGTTCTTGGGCGCCACAAATTGACATGGTATTGGTATTTTCAGTGCTAATCCAAAACTCAGCTATCACCCTCAAACTGTTTTAGCTTATCTGTCATGGTCTGCAGTACATCTCCATCAAAGCTTAGTAATATATATATATATGTGTATGTTAGTAATATATATATATATATATATATATATATATATATATATATATATATATATATATAATATATATATGCATATATATTTATGTATATACATGCATAAATATATATATTTATATATATGTATATGTCAATATGGGGAGAGTCATTGTGCCAATATAATCAACATACACACTGGTTGACTTCCACTCATTTATTAAATAACTGATTGTTTTGTGTTTGTTTGTGAAAACTCTTTCGTTGCTTCTTGTAATCTTCTCAGTGATTTTTTATGCCACCTCTCTAACACACTAAGTCAATAGACACTGAGAAGGTTGCAAGATGCAATGACAGAACTTTAACGAAGACAAAGCAATCAGATATTTAATAAATGAGTGGAACTGAATCAGTGTGTGTCAATTGTATTGGCATGATAACTTTCCTTAAATACAACAAAATTTGTTTCAACACACAAATTCACATAAAGAATCTTGCAAACCAGATACAAAAAGGAAGTATGTTTATATATGTATATATATATATATATATATATATATATATACTACACTCTCTGAGTGGTTGGTGTTAGGAAGGGCATCCAGCTGTAGAAACTCTGCCAAATTAGATTGGAGCCTGGTGTAGCCATCCGGTTGCACCAGTCCTCAGTCAAATCGTCCAACCCATGCTAGCATGGAAAGCGGACGTTAAACGATGATGATGATAATGATGATATATATATATATATATATATATATATATATATATATATATATATATATATACATATGTAAATAAAGATATATTACATATATATATTATATATACTTTATATATAATATATATTATATATATTTTATATATTATGTATATATATATATATATATCATATATATCATATATTTCCATGTCCCCCACCCCATCACCACTTGATGACTGGTGTTGGTGTGTTTACTTCCCCCATATCTTAGAAGTTCAGCAAAAGAGACCAACAGGATAAGTACTAAGCTTAAAAAATAAGTCTTGAGATTGATTTGTTCAACTAAAACCCTACAAAGCTGTGCCCCAGCATGGCCACAGTCAAATGACAGAAACAAGTAAAAGAATATATATATATATATATATATATATATATATATATATATATATATATATATATATATATATACATACAAGTATAGCTGAAATTAACTAAACCAAACAGTTTTGAGATTAAAAAAAACCTGGGATGAGGTAGCTAAAAAATGTTGGAATACCAGTTGTGATCTGTTGATGTGAAATTCTGCAATATCCCCCGGTCCATCATATAAGACAAATACCAAAAAATCCAACTGACAAGATAATCATTAATGCCAATTTAGTGCAACTTAAAATGACCATGCTGGAAGCTGTTTCAGAAAATCTTTATCAATAAACTCAGCAGTTGCAGATAAACTACAATACCAAAGACTGTAAGACGCTGCACCATTTTACATTCTGACAGTGTGCCATTATTGAGAGAAATAATGGCAACTTTCTCATTCCTCCATTGATTTCTTTGATATCATCGAAATATTGTGATATCATTGAAATACTTTAGTTTCTTTGGAGATTTTTCTCTCAAAGCCATTGTGTGGGCTGTGTGTATACAATATCTGTATTGCGTGTGTTTTGTGTTTGTGTAGGATGTATGTCTGTATGTCTGTGTATAGTTTATGCATTGTATGTATTGCGAGTGTTATGTTGTGTATATATATGTGCATGTGGATGTAATTGTTTCATATTTTTTTTCTTTTGTTAGTCTAAACAAGAGTCCATACATACATCGTTCCTAGACAGAGATATGTTATTTACTGAGTGCAGATAAGTCTGTAGGGTTCCATTTGAATTATTCAAGTCTCTGGTGGTATTTGAAATGAAAATATTTCTGTTGTAAGAAAAAACATCTACAACAGTGGTTCTCAACTGGGGTCTGCATGACCCTTGGGGGTCCATAATAAGATTTTGTTGTGAAAGTTTATGAGTAATAAATTGGTTATACTTCTACAGAACAAAGTATTTTAACAATTTTTTTAATACAATTCCTAACAATATTTAATTGCAAAAACATTATATGATTTTTATTTAACAAGGGGATGCAGTAGAGTAAAATAGGAATGAAAGAACAGGGATCCATAGGCAAGAAAATGCTCGAAAACCACTGATCTGCTATGACAATTTGACAGAAATACTGTTCTAGTTATAAAGTTTTAGCTGACGTTAACCAGAGACAGAGAGATAGATGCATTAGTTTACAGTTGTGGTTAACAGGTTCAGAAAAGCTCAGAAGAGCAGAGTATGAGTAGGGTATGTCAGAGTATGTCATAGTAGGGGTAAAATAAACAGAGTAATGAAGAAAAATATGACAGGCCACTGACTGTAAAATATGTGTGGGAAGCACTATGCCAAATATAAGAGCAGGAGGCTGGTTTAAGGAATGTTTAAAATTTCTATAGGGTTAGCAAATAAATCTTTTATCACTATTAAAAGTATATTCTGGTAACTTTTTGCAGTGCATCATAAATTACATGGGCTAAATTTCAGAATCAGTTTCCAAACTATGCTGCATTTATCTCTTATTACTCTCATTAAACATTTAAAATGGTAATTTTCCTGGCTCCACAGTCACTAAGTTTGTTAAACAGCTCCACTCTCAACTATAACAGTGAGAATGTATTTCAATGGCAATAGATATGTTTTTATTCCAGCTCATGCAATTACGATGTGTAATGCTTTTCTATCCCATAAATGCCTAGATATCAGCAACTTATTCAAATTCTACTGCAATGCAATTTTAAAATCATTCTATCTTTGCAGTTTGATGTTAAAAAAAAGTCACATGTGAAACAAATAGCCACTTATACTTTAAGCCAACCTTAAGAATCCTAGCTATCTGTATTGGCTATGCCTACTTTGTCTACTTATTTTGCAAGTCTGCATAAAACAGGCTGGACTGCAAGTTATACCACTCAGAATAAATTATGATAATTGCCCTGTGCTCTATGCATGGCTGTGATGTTAAGAAGCTCACTTTGCAAACCACATAGATTCAGTTTCAGTCCCACTGTGTGGCACCTTTGGTAAAATGGTTTCTACTCTAGCCTGAGAGGACAAATGCCCTGAGTGAGTTTAATAGACAGAAACTGTGTGGAATCCCATATGTGTGTGTGTCTATGTTTCTATGTTTGTTCTCCACATTTTAACAAATAGTGTCATTTTGTTCTCATATCCATAACCTAGCACTTCAGCAATAGAGATCAATAGAATACATGCCAGACTTCAAAAAAACAAATAATGATAAGTAAGTACTGATGTTGATCTGTTCTACTGATACCCTGCAAGGTGATGCCTCAGAATGCTCACAGTCTAACAAGTGAAATATTTAAAAGATGAAAGATCTCAAAAAATATTGCATTCATACAACATAACCAGAAAACTATTCTACACTCTAAACAGCCAAGTTTAGACACTGCAGCCATTCAAACTTTATTCCACACAACATAACCAAAGTGCCACACAGTGCTACACAGTGTCATACAGCACCAGACATTTAGCATAGTTGCATAGCCTCACTACACCACTCTCACACCATAACCAAAGGACATTCTGTCCATCAGAGGTACCTTCTAAATAACCAGTACATTATGTAACTCTGTAAATCAAACTGAAGCATTGCTTATCTTTTGAATCTCTGGCTTTCTTTCTGATATATGATCAACCACCTCTTTTACCATGAGTCTGCATATCAGAGATGACTGATCGGACTCAGATATAACAACAACAATAACCAGCACGACCCTTAATGGGTTAATATTCAATGTTTAATATAGCTAACATGCAAGGCAGAAAGCTGGCGGAATCGTTAGTATACTAGACAAAATGCTTATCAGCATTTTGTCTGTCCTTACATTTTGAGTTCAAATTCCATTGGGATTGACTTTGCCTTTCATCCTTCAGGGATTGATAGAACAAATACCTGTCGAGCACTGGGGTTCGTATAGTCAACTTAGCCCCTCCTCCAAAATTGCTGGCCTTGAGCCAAAATTTTAAAATAATATTGCTGATGTGCAGCTGAACAGCAATTTTTTTGTGAATGGCACAAAAGATTTTCCAGCAGTTGACCTGGCTTCAAACCCAAGCCTGGAACTATGCCCACCACTACACAAGGCCACCACAAACAACAGATACAAGATGGCCACCACTAACACCAACTCACACTTCACAAAAATATTTCTTTTGAATATAGGAGGGCTGTTGCATGGCAACTGTAAATCAAAAATCTCATTCCTGAGAGACCTTGTGGAATGCAATCAAACTTTATGCATAGCACTTGTAGAAATGCATCTTAGACCTGATATAGGGGATGCAGAAATACATATACCATAATATGTTGTCATATGCTCAGATAAAAAAGAGAGGAGCCATGATGGAGTTGCTGCGTACATCTGAGAGTACTTCACGCCCCAGGTCCTGCTGTCACATTCTAATTCAGTGTGTGACACTTAAATTGCACACATAATACAACTTAATATTGTTATATGTACTACATATCACCCGCCAGATGCTCTGAGTCATACAGGTAAATTTGAAGACTGCCTAGCAAAGATAGGAGAAGTTCTCATCAAACTGGAACAATACATTAATGTATTCCTTTTGGGTGACTTTAACTTCCCAAACATGGGGTGACCTGGGGGCCAGATTCCCCCAGGAATGACACACTAACAGCAAGCACAAGCAGAGTCCCTGCTCCACCTTACCAATGCCTCTTTCATGGAACAAATCATGCTGCAACCAACCAGGGCAAATAATATATTGGATCTCTGCTTCACAAACAATATGGACATTATCCATAATGTTAAAGTAACACTGACACTGACCTCGGACCACAATATAATAGAGCTGTCTATGTATGGACCAAAAGCTCCTGCAGACATACAGCCTATATGAAGCACCCAAAATCTCTTCAAGCTAAATTTTCACAAAGCAAATTGGAAGCTGATTGAGAAATCAATCCTCAAACAGGATTGGCCTAAATATCTCTCCACACCAGACATTGACATGAAACACAAACATTTCATGTCCATAATACAAGCCATATGTGACAAATTTGTCCCATTGTGCAAGGCCAACAGACACAAAAACAGGATCCTCAAAGAAAGGAAGATTCTTATGAGATGACGGACAAAGATTGTGAACCGCCTGAGCAAGCATCCCAAAAGTGGTACTTTTTAAATGGCAGTGGCACTTGAAAGAATATATGTAGAAGACCGCAATTTTACTTAGGTTGATGCGTCTTATCAAGTACAGCAAATGCCACAACTCTCAGTCTTTTGTCATTTCTTCAATGAAGCCCAGCATCCAAAGATTCTTTGTCAAGCATCTCTGATCATGGGGAAATATTGCCTTACTTGAAGACAGATGAAGATTGGTGACAGGAAGAGCATCTGTCTGTAGTAAATCTACCTCAACAAATTCAATATCATACAAGCATGAAAAAAATGGACGTTAAAATCATGATAGTGATGACTTCATTAGTTAAGGATATAAATTATCAATATATTTCAAATGTTAAAATAAGCAAAAAAGTTTTTTTTTTAAATATATAAAATAACATCAGTTGATTACTGTGAAATTAAGCCCTTAAGTTTCTCCCCAGGGACTGATCAGTCCCAGTTCCTTTCACTCTTGTGCCATATAACTCTAGCAACATTTGAGTCTAGCAGCATTTAAAATGATCAGAACCTCAGTATTTCTGTGATGAAAATTAGTTGAAAATATAAAGTAAATAAATAAATAAAAATTAATTAATTACATTTCCCTGACAGTGGAGTAGGTGGTCATGGTGTCTGAGGTGTGAGTGGTAATGTCACTTTTTTTTTTCCTATTGTTCTATTGTACTCAGTGGTGTAAAAATAATATCAACCATGGTGTGAAATATCTGCCAGCCACATTTCTGGTTGTTGTTGTTGTTGTGGTAGCTGTTATTGTTCAAGTTTCTATCTCCCTTCCACACTCTTTTTCTAACTCCCTTGCAATGTGTGTGTGTGTGTGTGTGTGTGTGTGTGTGTGTGTGTGTGAAGGAGGTGTCTGAGCCCATGTTTAACTATTTCTCACACTTAATTACAACAATTAGTAAATAAGGGAGCAGCAAAATTTGACAAACTGTGTGTGGCCATTGTAATGTGTTATTATAAACAAACAACAAAAATAAGCAATATACCCATGCACGTGTGTAGGTGTTTATATGCATTTCTGTATACATACACACACATATATATATATATATATATGTATATATATGTGCGTGTATATATATATATATATATATATATATAATGAGTCTGTTGTTTTAACATTAGTGTTGAATGCTCTCCCTCCTTCCACTTACATTACATATACACACACATGTACCTGCACACACATACACACAAGCACACACACATACACACATACACACTTTATCAAGCAGTAAAAAGGATTTCAACTCAAAAACATGAAATCCAAATTGTAGATACAAAAGGAGCCCCTTTGTCATAACGAATGACAAGCTTTCAATACTAGTCAAAAGGGAAGCCTCTCTGCATTGTCGCTTGATTTACTACAAATAGCAGCCAAATCTCCTTAAATCACATCCCAGCATCTTAAAACACATGAGAACATCTTGGATGAATAGGCACAGTTGTGACTGTGTGGTAAGGAGCTTGCTTCCCAATCACATGGTCCCAGGTTCAGTCTCACTACATGGCACCATGGGCAAGTGTCTTCTACTATAGCCTCAGGCTGACCAAAGCCCTACGAGTGGATTTGGTAGATGGAAACTGAAAGAAGCTTGTTGTATATATGCCTGTGTGTGTGTATCGTGTATCTTTACATCTGTGTTTGTCCACCACCACCATCACCACTTGACAACTGGTGTGGGTGTGCTTACATCCCATAACCTAGCAGTTCAGCAAAATGGTCTGATAGAATGATTATTAGGCTTTAAAAAAATTAGTCAGTTCTCAGGTCAATTAGTTCACCTAAAACCCTTCAAGGTGGTGCCCCAGCATGGTCACAGTCAAATGACTGAAACAAGTAAAAGATAAAAGATAAAATTTTTTTTTTTTCAAATAACAATAAAAATAAACAAGTCCTATCAGGCCTGGAATCCTTTTGATCATAGACCTACGCAATTAGGACTGATCTGGGTCTCAGCCATAAACATATCAACTGTCCATAATACAGTAAATGAATCATCAACATCCATGTAAATGACTGTACATGTTAAGTATTTAATTGGCATACTTCAATTAAGAGTTTAGGAATAATATGTCCACAGCATTTATGGTGATAGCAATTCTGTCTGAGGAAATATCTAATGAGTGTTTTTGCATTATCAACTGACTTTAACTTCCTCTTCTCTGATCTCATTTGGTCCTGTGAGGTCCCTACATTTAAAACAGTTGGAATTTGGATATGGAGAATGGACGGTGGAGGTGAGTGCTGCAGAGTAGAGTAGTAGAGAAAATTCACAGTTCAGTGGAGATTACAAAATTGATTTCAATTCCCAGCTCAATCCATTTTACTTCAGTTCATTTATGCTTTTAATACTTTTTGAAAAATTGACATAAACCTTACACAGTCTGAGAAGATGTTGCACATTTATTAAAAAAAAAATAGACTATTATTGCCAGTATTATTATCATTATTACTACTACTACTACTACTACTACTACTACTACTGCTGCTGCTGCTGCTGCTGCTGCTGCTGCTGCTGCTACTACTACTATTATTATGATTATTAAGGTGGCGAGCTGGTAGAATCATTAGCATGCCGGGCAAAATGCTTAGCAGTGTTTCAATCATCCTTTACGTTCTGAGTTCAAATTCCACCGAGGTCCACTTTGCCTTTCATCCTTTTGGGGTTGATAAATTAAGTACCAGAGAAAAACTGGGGTCAATGCGATTGATTACTCCCCTCCCCCGTGCCTATAGTGGAAAGGATTATTATTATTATAGTGATTATTATTAAGTCAGCAAGCTTAACAGAATTGTTAGCATGCCGTGCGAAATACTTAGCAGTATTTTATCTGCCACAATGTTCTGAGTTCAAATTCCACCAAAGTCAACTTTGCTTTTCATCCTTTTGGGATCGATGTAATTGGCTAGTCCCCTCCCAACAAATCTGAGTCCTTGTGCCTCCAGTAGAAAGGATTATTATATTTATTATTATTATTATTATTATTATTATTATTATTATTATTATTATTGAGGTAGTGAGTTGGCGGAATGGTTAGCATGCCGGGCAAAATGCTTAGCAGCATTTTGTACGCCCTAGCATTCTGAGTTCAAATTCTGCCAAGACCAACATTGCTTTTTATCCTTTCAGGGTTGATGAAATAAATAACCAGTTGAGTCCTGGGGTTGATATAATCGACTTATCCCCTCTCGCAAAATTTCAGGCCTTGTGCCTATAGTAAAAAGGATTATTATTATTGGTATATTGTGATATGCTAGAATCATGCATCCAGCAAAGTGAAATTGCAACTCAGTGTCACATCTGGCTAAAAGTATTTACTTCATAAATCTTCTTTTGTTGATACCCTTAAAAAATACTTGAATATTTTCTCCCCTAAAGGCATGGTTGTCAATTGCCTTGACCCCCCCCCCCCCCCGCCACCACCCATTCCCAAAAAACAAAAGAACAAAAGAAACTATTATTATTGTAACATGTTCCATTGAATAGACAAACCTTCTTGTTCCATAGTCTAGTTTAAAATAGAGTTTATGAAATAGTTTTGAATCCTAGTTAGATGTCTGATAAATAACTTACTGCTTATTTCTTTTCACTATTCCCTTTGGTTTGCTATCTAGATACCTAGAACTAACAGCAAAATCCTATTTTTTTATCACACATTTTTATTCCAGTAACTAACTTAATCTTGCCCCTCCTACTTTACCTTTTTAAGTGGGTTGGGGGTGCAGTAGGTGGATAGCTTTGTTTTTTCTTTTATACCTTTTTTTTTTTTTCGTCTTTTCTCTTAAATTCTTTCTTGGATTTACTTCAAGATGTATATATTCATTTTTGTTTTTTGTTTTTTTCTGAGATGTTTTTGTTTCATTCGGATTCTGGTTCTGGCAGCTTTAATCTGGCATTCTTGTGATTAGCAACACTTCCATCATAACCTTAATATTCTCTTCAGAAAGATTCTCACCATCAAGATACTGTTAATCCAGATTACTGTTATTTGGTTCAGTTTCAGCTTTTCCTGGTTTCCTTAACTCTCTCTCTCTCTCTCTCTCTCTCTCTCTCTCTCTCTCTCTCTCTCTCTCTCTCTCTCTCTCTCTCTCTCTCTCTCTCTCTCTCTCTCTCTCTCACTCTCTCTCTCTCTCTCTCTCTATCTATCTATCTATCTATCTATCTATCTATCTTCCTTCTCTCTCTCTCTCTCTCTCTCTTTCACACTATCTCCTTCCTTTGTCTCTCATCCTTCTCTCTCGTTGAGTCAATGAATAACAATGATAGTTAAGCCTTACTAACCAATCCAACCATCTGCCATTCTACACCCACCACAACTACAACCCCCCCACACACACACACACATGCACACACGCTCACATACATACAGATACACATGCATGCACATACAACTACCAAACATGTGTTCTGCAAAATCCAGTGGTTACAAATTTCTCATATTCTAACCGCCATCAAAACTACCACCAACACCACTACACACACACACATAAACACATAAACCCACAACTGCAACTACTATCAACCTCAAGCACTACACACCACAGGCATCATGCAATACCACCACAACATCTACAAAATATACTTCCAGCTACTTACAGCTACACACAAACACCTTCGCTTTCTGCTTATGATTGGCCACTAGATCTTGCAATGACCAACTTCTTTAATAGAGGATCAAAGGATCATGACATCCTAGATTTTATGTGGCCATTTCAAGAGTATGCCCTTCACTGTATTGGGATTATGGGGGATGATGGATCAAAATCAAAAGAAGGGGTATACACAAAGAATATTGTATACCAAGAAGTGCTTTAAGAGCTGGCATGATTGTTTAATCATGTGCTTTATCTTTTATGTCTTACTTATTTCCGGCATTTGACTGCAGCCATGCTGGGGCACTGTCTTGAAGGGTTTTAGTCGAACAAATCAACCCAAGAGATGTTTTTTTTAAAGCATGGTACTTATTCTATCGGTCTCTTTTACCAAACTGCTAAGTTGCAGGGATGTAAACACATCATTACTGGTTGTCAAGTAGTGGTAGGGGACAAACACAGATACAAAGACACACACACATACATACATATATATGTGTGTGTGTGTGTGTGTGTGTGTGTGTGTGTGTGTGTGTATGTGTGTGTGTGTATAAAAATGTGTATATGTGTGTGTATATATCTATATATGTATGTGTGTATATATGTATATATATATATATATGTGTGTATATATGTTTATATATATATATATGATAAAGTAAAGTTGTGGAATACCGTACGAGTGGAAATATATATGAAAGAAGGTTTGAAAATGCACTTGTTTTAAAGATATTTATTTACTTAACCGGTTTCACATACTGATTATCACACATTCTCTGATAATAAAATGAAAATGTTAAGAACAGTGTAAGTATGAAAATACATATATGGAAAAATACATATACATATTCTTTGATAATAATAGAAAATGTTAGAAACAGTTTAAATATCAAAATTCATATATACATTCTTTGATAATAATAATAAGAATATGTTTGAAACAGTTTACAACGTTGTTATAACAAAAAGCATTTGGTAAAATATGTATATATATACCCAGGAAATATATTTAAGAGTTCGCAAAAAGTTGAGGAGGAACTGACCTAGCTTTATTCTCTTGTGTGTATTGAGGGAATGTTTTGTGTATTTTTCCATATATGTATTTTCATACTTACACTGTTCTTAACATTTTCATCTTATTATCAGAGAATGTGTGATAATCAGTATGTAACACTACAAAGTTCATACAAAGCTTTATACTTCAAATATATTCCTCTTATTATCATCAAAGAATGTATATATGCATTTTAATACTCAAACTGTTTTTTAACATTTTCTATTATTCTCAAAGACTTTTGATCATTTTTTTCTTAAAAAGTGAAACCGGTTAAGTAAATAAATATTTTTAAAATAAGTGCATTTTCAAACCTTCTTTCATATATATATATATATATATATATACAACAAGCTTCTTTTAATTTTTGTCTACCAAATCCACTCACAAGGCTTTGATCAGATGATACACACTCAAGATGCCACACAGTGGGACTGAATGAACCTGGGATCATGTGGTTTAGAAGCAAGCTTCTTACTACACAGTCACGCCTATGCCTCTGTTTTGCTATTTAAGTTTGCATTAGATAAAAACTTGATAAGACCCAAACAATGTGAAACGAAATGCAAAGTGAACTACAAAAGGGAAGACAAACGGAAAGTTGGAACAGTAGTTGAAGTTTTATCTTGTATTTCAATACTTCAGGGTTATGACCCCTTCCTCAGGATACTTGGTGAAATGACAAATGGGATAAGTTGTTACTCCTAAGTTTGCATGTTTTCAAAATTCCTAAGGATTGGTGTGAAACAAAGTTTCATATTGTATGTTTGAGAAGAGTGACAAAGTTTGTTCATTGGTTATCATACCAGCACATCTACCATCACAGCTTTCATAGCTATTACAACACATCCGCACATGCGTGTGCACACACAAACACAAACAGACACACAGAGATATACACAAAAGGTGTTGTTAAGACATGAAATATAAGAGACAGAATGTCTATAACATCAGTTTTATCATGTCCTGTTATTTACACATTTCATGTGTAATGATTTGTGTTCATATCAGGATAATGCCTTCTGTTGCTTCTGCAGCTCCTGGTTTTAACCACTTCCAATGGTCATGTGATTCTATCTCAGTATCTAATAGATGTATGGGTTCTAAACATGTATGTATGCCTGTGTGTGTGTGTGTGTGTGTGTGTGTGTGCGTGTGTGAATGGGTGTATGTGGGTGTGTGGGTGTATGTATGTGTTTATGTATGCATGTATTTGCCATATATATATATATATATATATATATATATATATATATATATATATATATATATATATATGTATATATATATGTGGGAGAATGTACGAAAAAAACAACAACAGACGAGGACAGGTGTTGTAAACAACAAAAGGATGTATTAGTTTGACGCTCAGGAATACAGAAAGTCTTTAACATTTCGAGCTACGCTCTTCAACAGAAAGAATATGGAGAAAACAAGGAGAAAAACACGGAGAAAAAAAATTGAATGGGATTTGGTCAGTGCATCAGCATGGCTGAAGCTCTAAGCTGAAACTATAAACAACAACATATATACACACACACATGCATATATGCATATAGTGTGGTTGTATACAGTAAACCGTGGCTATACATTGTTAATTTCCACTTTTATATTTGTATATCTATCTGTATTTATATGTATATATTATGTATATAAATGCATCCATATATGTATACACACATACACACACAAACGCATACCATGATTTAGGAGTGTGTATTTACACCACACCCAAACCATTCACAAGCAGTGCCACCAATTCTATAAGCCTCATAGCAAAGTTCTTGTCAGTATTATAACTTCAGCAAGGAAAATTTCTGAAGCTAGACAGCTTCAAGAATAAATTCTTTAAGCAAATGGCAAAAGATCTGATAGAAAGCTTCTCCAAAATATTTCATCATTCAATTGGCATCAGATCAAACAAGTATAGCATTGCTGTTGATGGGGAACATTTAACTTAATTCTTCCTATCTTATATCAACTTTGAAATTGATTCTTATTCAACTTTCTATGTAACCTCCAGTGGTTCAAACATGATTTTGTGAAGGCTATTGATATAGAATCAAAATAAATTATCAGTAATACCCAGCTGAATTCATTTCACTTTATTTACACATTCTAATGTCTTCTAGGAAGACGTGAAAATCACATAATTTCAGTTCCGTCATCCTATGGATCTAACACCTTTTGCCTTTGTAAGAAATCATAAGCAATAAATAAAATAGACCTTGATGTGAATTGAATTCAGAAATCCAAGAACCTAAATTATATAACATAGATATTCTGATGCTCTAAAATATTTTACATAAACTTGATGTCAGTGGTATCTTAGCAGAATATAGTCTTAGTGATAATCAAGCATTTGAGAAATGTGTGAATGTCACAACATAACTGATGTGAAATGATTCTAGTAAAGATATAAATTGAAGTGTAGACTTTTATATTTTTTTCACATAAAATAAATCTTTGGATATATGCTGGAGAAACATAATACAGTAGTACCTCAGTTTTCGAACAACTCTGATCACAAAGGAATTGTGTTTTCTCCTGTCTTTCTCATATTAATTTTATACAGTAGTACCTCACTTTACAAATGTCTCTGATCACAAATAAATCATGCTTTATATATATCTATATCAATACATATATCATCATCATCGTCGTTTAACGTCCGCTTTCCATGTTAGCATGGGTTGGATGATTTGACTGAGGACTGGTGAACCAGATGGCTACACCAGGCTCCAATCTGATTTGGCAGAGTTTCTACAGCTGGATGCCCTTCGTAATGCCAACCACTCCGAGTGTATAGTGGGTGCTTTTACGTGCCACCGGCACGAAGGCCAGTCAGGCGGTACTGGCAATGGCCATGCTCAAAATGGTGTATTTTACGTGCCACCCGCACAAGAGCCAGTCCAGCAGCACTGGCAACAAAGCATGATTTATTCATGATGAGAGTCGTTCGGAAACCGAGGTACTACTGTACTTCTTAATTTTGGCACAAGGCCAGCAATTTTAAGGGGAGAGAGTTAATTGATCACATCAACCCCAGTGTTCAATTGGTAGTTTCTAACCCTTTTGCTACCGTATTTATTTTGAGATGCTCTGTGTTTCTTTCTGTTAGTTTAAATATAACAAAGAATTTAGTAAAATAACTTAGTTATCATTAAACTAATGTTAGGAACATAAATTGTGACTATGGTTTGGTGGAAGATTTTAATTCAAAATTTATGAAAACAAGACATTTGTACTATAGAGCGAGAGCTGGTTTCAACCAGGCTGGTATCAAAAGGGTTAAATTGATATTGAAAGGATGAAAGGCAAAGTTGACCTCGGCAAGATTTGAATATCAAACCAGAAGAATTGCCATTAAGCATTTTATTCAACATGCTAATAATTCTGCCAGCTCACCATCAGGAGAAACATAATTACGAGATAATGCAGCATTCACGTCTCTCCCAAGTTCATTATCAAAGTATGAGGAGTTTGTCATTCAATAAGCATTTCTCACATTGACAGAAATCCACAAATTTGTCAGGGAAGATACCTTCACCCCGCTCAATACTTGGCACATTTTATTGGCTAAGCCAATGTGATCTGCTAATAACAACAGCCAACTTTCCCTTATGATACACCTGACCACCTAAGAAAGGGACATGCTGGATAATGTCATTCTAGGTTCTCTTCACATAGAAAAGGAACAAAATGGCCATAGCCTCCTCTTTTAATCTCACTGACCCTTTCCCCATGGTTTCTCCACTGCCTCAACACCAACTCATCTCCCTTTATCTTTATCTCCGCAACTTCCTATT
>NC_142935.1:51847491-51859991 GCF_046866305.1 Octopus bimaculoides
TTTCTAGCTGTTTTAGATCTCATGAAAGTTGATCTGAGAAACTGAAAGCCATGACTAGGAAACTTAGCTTGTGGGATAATGACATTCTGACTATATCTAAGGTTTTGATTTGTTAGGACAGCATTTTGTTTGCGATTATTCTTTTAAACCTAAAAAAGGCATTTTTATAACAAAATATCTATTTTAACTTGATACAGTTTGCTGCGAAAGATTAAATTGTATAAAAAAAATTAATATTATCTTTCTTCTTTTTTCATTTAAACATTTAATTTATATGAAGACCTGTTGGGGTAAGTGAAATCGAAATCGTAATTGAACCAAATTCGATGACTGGCACCCGTGCCAGTGGAGCGCTAACAGCACCGTCCGAGCACGATCATTGCCAGAGCAGCTGTCTGGCTTCCGTGTCAGTCGCACATAAATAGCACCATTCGGGCGTGATCGTTACCAGTGTTGCCTTACTGGCACTTGTACTGGTGGCATGTGATAAAACATTCGAGTGAGGTCATTGCCACTGGACTGGCTCCTGTGCAGGTGGCATGTAAAAAAACCATTTGAGTGTGGCTGTTGCCAGTACCGCCTGACTGGGCCGCATGTCAGTGGCACATAAAAGCACCCACTACACTCTCGGAGTGGTTGGCGTTAGGAAGGGCATCCAGCTGTAGAAACTCTGCCAGGTCAGATTGGAGCTTGGTGCAGCCATCTGGTTCGCCAGTCCTCAGTCAAATCATCCAACCCATGCTAGTATGAAAAGCAGACGTTAAACGATGATGATGAGGATGATGTATATACAGTAACTGGTTTAAAATGATAATGGTCATCTGTAGGACCATTCACACTATTTGTTACTACTGACAGCTACAATTGGTGCAAGTATACTATGAGACTGATGATCATCTGATCTCAATTGGATGGCTGTTGAATCTCATAAGTCCCTCTGCTCTTTGGCAGGTCTTGTTTTTCATCCCTTGGGATGTCCAATAATCACCCGCCTCACCAAGCAAGCTTGGTTTGGTTAGTGGTTTAGTTGCTGACCATATAACAGGTTGTACTGGGTGGTTACCTGTTACAAGTACCACTCAAGGATGACCTGACATATGTATATATATATATATATATATATATATATATATATATATACATATGTTCAGCCGTTTGCTTCCCTACCAGATGATTTTAGGTTCAGTCTCACAGCATGGCACCTTGAGCAAGTGCTTAGTTCTGAGCCAACCAAAGACAAAATAGACCTGTCCTCAGCACATGTGCTCATGTGTGTGTTTGTGTGTGTGTGTGTGTGTTAGCATTTCCTTGCCCTGCTGTTATGTGATCAAATGATGGTTGTAAATAAGCATTAGAATCATATAGGCAGTGTCTTTCATTTTCAATCTTCCATGAAAATGTCTGGCTATGGGGAGATGTTACCCCACTTGGAAACAGGTGAGTGTTGGCAACAGGAAGGACAGCCAACTGTAGAAAAACTGCCTCAACAAATTCCGCCTGACCCATGAGTGCAAAGGAAAAGTGAACATTAAAATGATGAGGAAATGATATATGTATATGCGTAAATATGCATATATATGTATGTGTGTGCATAAGTGCATGTAATTCTATGTATATTTGAAGTGTCCCATGTCATAACTATATGAATATTATTTCTCTACTTACATGCTGTGTCTAATACATTAATTTCATTGATTCTCATATATATTCCATTACGCCATAATGAGAAAATTTTCATATAAACTGAATTCTCTTTCCTAAACTTAACGAAACTTTATTTCTTTTCATAGCTCGAAATACATGGTTGTGTTCATATATATAAGATATAAATAATTATTAAATACTTTTATAACTGCATTAATTTCAAACTGCAAATTTCTGACCTGTGTAATTATTGAAAACAACCTTCAGCTTATTCTGAGTTTTGGCTCTGAATCAAAATATTAATTTAAATTTTAGAATTATTTTATTTATGTTATTGTTTTAATTGTACCTCATAAGCATACATAACAGCTACAGTTCTTGGATTCGTTCCTACATCTCTCCTCACTCTGTTCACACTTCTTTCTTTTTCTTTCTTTTATATTCTCTCTTGTTCATAGCCCTCACCTTCATTTATCATATAT
Organism: Octopus bimaculoides; assembly: GCF_046866305.1. Classification (NCBI taxonomy): domain Eukaryota; kingdom Metazoa; phylum Mollusca; class Cephalopoda; order Octopoda; family Octopodidae; genus Octopus; species Octopus bimaculoides. The sequence continues at coordinate 51,849,618 of NC_142935.1, forward strand.
CTCTGACAAGCTTCCCACTATCTCCATTGTTGCACATCTACCTTTCTGCTTAATTCATTCTTTTTGATTAATGCTTTCTGGGTGTTTTGTTGTTGTATTTTTTTTTTGCATTTTTTTTTGTTTTGATTTTCCAACATTTGTTTTTTTTTGTCTTTAACTATTTAAATGATTAAATTGTATATATTAATTCATATCTCTGAAGAAACAACTATGTCTTGTAGTGAAACAAGTTATAACATGTAAGATATTCTTTTTATAAATTATACATATTCATATACTCTACATTCTAAATGTTTTGATGTTTTGAGAGCTTTTTCAGAACTGTTATCCACTTAATCTCATTGGATATATTCAATATATCTATATCTATCTATCTATCTATGTAATACATGCACTCACCTTACACATGCACACACACATACACACACATATATATATATATATATAAATGAATGTATGTATGTATGTATGTATGTATGTATGTATGTATGTATGCATGTAATACATGCACTCGCCTTACACAAGCATATATATATACACATTAATCAAAGTGTACAATATTACACGTCCATTGCAGCCAATCCTACCAATCAGTTTTGCACTGGGGTGGAGTGAGCACTAGTGGGACATCTGCCACTAACCCCATCCTTCTAAAGACACTACACATATAATACCACTGCACACATGCTAATTCTACAACAATACCAACCCTTAATCCATATGCACATTTCTAGAAAACTCTTGGAGCTTTGCAACACCCCAGAGGCCTTTTTTGGTGCCAAGGGACATAGCTTAACTTGGCCTTTGCCCAGTTTCTTTTTGACTTTTTTCCCACCAACCACAATCCGGATATGTCCTTTCACCTCCAGGTTCAGTTTCCTTCAGACCTCCATCTGTGGACAGACCTTGCATCGATAAAAATAGCTAGGTGTTAATGCAAACGGTAATTCTCTATGCAGCATAAACATGTGTCAGTCATATTTAAACCAAATATGCTGTATAATTGACTGTAGAAACATAAAAATATTTGCAGATGTACTAATCTCTGTATTCATTGTAATTGTCTTATATATATATATATATATATATATATATATATATATATATATATCTGACACCTCTGTCTCCTTTCTCGACATTTCGGTCAGCATCCTCCACTCCGCCCTTAGCACCTCCATCCACTACAAACACACAGACTCACACTCCTATCTCAACTTCTCCTCCTCCCACCCTAGACACACAAAACTTTCCATCCCCTATTCCCAATTCCTCCGTCTACGCAGACTTTGTGGCGACAGCCATGACTCTGAGACTCAGTCTCAACTCATGGCTCGCCACTTTAGCCTGCGTGGATATCCACCCACCACCATCCACACCGCCCTTGCCAGAGCACGTTCTGTGGACCGTGCATCTGCTCTCTCCCCCCGAACCTGCCCTGCCGTTTCACGCGTCCCTTTTCCCCTCACCTACCATCCCACCACCCTACCCCTCCAACGCTCCATTCTCCGAGCTTTTCGGCACCTCTAGTCCGACCCCTCCACCTCCCACATCTTCCCTAATCGACCCCTCCCCTCCTTCAAACGAGCCCACAACCTACGGGACCTCTTGGTCCACAGCTTCTTCCCCAACCCAACCTCCCAACCTGGCTCGTTCCCTTGCTCCTGCCCACGCTGCCGCACTTGCCCTTACCTCTCCAACACCACCCTCCTCACCAGCACCTATCACCAACCCTTTCGCATCACCGACTCCTTCACCTGCACTTCTACCAACATCATCTATTGTATCTCCTGCTCTCTCTGCCATTCTCTGTACATCGGACAAACGGGGCGCCGCCTGGCCGACCGATTCGCAGAACACCTCCGAGACATCAACGTTGGCAATGACACCCCAGTGTCACGCCACTTCCGTTCTGCCGGCCACTCCTTGCAGCAACACCTGTCCGTGTTTGGACTGTCCATGCACAGGGGCCATCCGGACTCCCGTTTGTGCCGTGAACAGGGATTAATCTTCTCTCTTCGCTCCTTTGCGCCACATGGGCTCAACTCCCCTCCCCTCTTCATCTAACCCCCTCCTCCTGTCTCTCTCCCCCACCCTCCCTCCTACCACCCCTACTCTTTCTCTCCTCTCTCTTACTCTCTCTCACTCTCTTCTCTCGTACTCCCCCCTCTCTCACTCTTACTCTCTACACTCTTACTCTCTCACTCTCACTCTCTTCTCTCTTTCCCTCTCTCTCACTCTCTCTCACTCTTACTCTCTACACTCTTACTCTCTTACTCTCTCACCCTTACTCTCTCACTCTCTTCTCTCTTTCCCTCTCTCTCACTCTCTTCTCTCTCACTCTCTTTCTCTTCCTCACTTTCTCCCCCCATACCCACCTTCCCCCTCTCTCACATCCACCTTCCCTCTCTTATACCCACACTCTCTCCTCTCTTCCTCTCTTTCTCTCCCCTCCCATACCCACCCTCCCCCTCTCTTACATCTACCTTCCCCTTCCCCCTTCATCGTCAACACCCCCCATAAGCTCATCCCACCACACCCCAACACACTCCTACTCTACCTTCCCACTCCACCCCATCCAATTCCTTACACCCACCACCCACCCCCTACACACATACCCCACCCCTACCTCTACCCCACCCTCAGCCTAACCCACAATCCACCCATGCCTTCCCCACCTCCCAACACTCTCACATCACATCACACCAATACCCTCGCATCACACCACGCACACACTACAACTGACCAACTCCTTTCTTCCCTCCCCATTTTCACACTACATACGTCAAGATCGCCAGCATTCTATCTCCCACACACAGCCCCTCGTTCTTCGATCACCGTTTGTTATCTCCCCCTTTTCTTAGCTCTCCTGAAAAAAGAATTTCTAACTTCCGGTCAGCCATTAATAGCCATTATTATGATTGACCGTTGACTGAACACTATTCAATTTTTTTTCTCCGTGTTTTTCTCCTTGTCTCCGTATTCTTTCTGTTGAAGAGCGTAGCTCGAAACGTCAAAGACTTTCCGTATTCTCGAGCGTCATACTAATACATCCTTTTGTTATTTACACCACCTGTCCTCGTCTGTTGTTGTTTTTTCGTACATTCTCCCATATATATATATATTTGAGTGGGAGTCATCTTTAGCCCAACAACATATATGTGCGTGTGTATATAAATATATACACATGCACACACACATGTATATGATGGGCTTCCACACAATTTCCATTTACCAGATTCACTCATGAGTCATTGGTCGTCCTGAGATTATAGTAGAAGACACTTATCCTAGGTGTGCTGCACAGGGGGATTGAACTCAAAACTACATGATTGCAAAGGAAGTTTCTTAATCACACAGCCATAGTCACAAAACCCTTTCTTTAAAAAGAAAATAGACAAATTAAACAATACTAGTTTATTACTAGTACTAATTTAACTAACCTTGAAAGAATAAAAGCACTAGTATAATTAGAACTCAGCATTTTAATACATTGAACTATCTATTTATAAAGCAACAAGTCCAGGAACACTTTGATATTCGTCCCAACTCACATACCCTTAACGCTATCAATGATTTCTAACAGAGGTAATTACAGCGCCTTGCACTTTATAAGAGGGAATGAGAGTGTCTGTAGTTCAGGCATTTCTCAAGAGCTCTATCAATATAATGATAATGCTATTTATTGGATTACTGTAATGTATTATAGTATTTTCTCTTATCTCCATTGAGAATAGAAACAGAAACTATAAAAAACTTATCCAGTTCCACTTTGCTATTTTTCTATAACTGGCTGTTGTTTGGCCAAAGATGACTCCCACCCGAAACAATGCTGCTGCTGCAGATGCTGCTACTGCTGCTTGTTACAGCTTAATTTCTAAATTGATATGAACTTATATGGGTGGACAGATACGTGCCTAGAATTAGTGCCAGTTTTTACTGATGCTTGTGTTTGTAGTAGTCTGTTTCTACCAGAGTTTGCATTTTTTGTTCATGTTTACCTCAACTGAAAGTATAACTGCTTTTGTTTCTGTGGATATACCACAACCTTTCCTTTCATTGATGTTTATATTTATTAACGTATTTTTTTAACATCATACTTTATAGCTAAAGAGAAGAGTGATATCTTTTAGACTTTTGCAGACCTGCCACTCATTGTTGAGGATAGTTTAATTGATGATCAACATGTTTTTAAAGAAAGCATAAATAGGGAGGTGGTTTCTGGAACAATACAGTTCTACAGAAATGGAATTGGAAAAGTGTTCAGAATAAGGTTGAGAGAGATGAAGCAGCAAAAGTAACAACATAAGAAATGCCAAATAAATTTTGTGTCTCGCAATTTGTTAGTTCAATGAAGCAGCAAGTGGTGTAGTTGTGGTAGAAGCAGGGCCTGTTTTGAGCCAATTAGATAGATTTGTTCGAATTGGGCCCTGGCCATAAGAGGGCCCTACAGACATGCTCGATCAGAGGACACAATGATGAAATTTTAATGTATCATTGTGGGTAACGGTGGGGACTCATGCCCTCGATACTTTTTGGCTGGGACTGATGTACTACATGAAGCATAAAACAGCAATCTTCAGCTTTTGTTGAGTAGAGGAACCCCACTGACAATTCTCTAATTAGGCCACTCACTTTCTGGTTCCATCCCTGCTTAGAAGCAAGAGGACATAGTGTATCAGTGAATGATTGATGGTGAGTGATGCTTTGTCTCTCAGTCAAATGTAGATATCCTCTTGGTACCTCAAATACTGTCTACCTTAACTGTTGTCTACTTGTCCCTTTGATGTCTACGCCAATTGTAATTCTACCAAGGTTGGAATCCAGTATTGAGATCTTGCACTATTTGCCTCCTGGATTTATTCCTACAGTTTCTTTCTTTATGATCATTTCTCTACAAAACTTTGAAAGGGCAGCAAGTATTGGGTTGAGAGACTAGGTTTAAAGTATGGCATTGTTTTTAGATTTCAGCAGAACCATCAGAAATTAGAAGGATAACTGCAATAGGTAAGTTTGAACAGGTGCAGATTCATACCTGAATGCACTAAAAAGCACACACACACACACACTCACACACACATATATATATATATATATGCATATGTTGTTGAAACAGATATGTGTGGGGGGGTGTCGGAGAAATATATATATATATATAACACTGATACTTACATATTAAGAAGTCAGAGATACTCACAAAATATCATGTGATAAGCATGCACTATATATGAATGCATACTCATACGTAGGAACATGTATAATCTTCAATGGGCATATACATATATAATGTATGTGTATGTATATATATATATATATATATATATATATATATATACAAATACATATGTGCTTACACACACACAAACAATGCCTTAATCCCAAGTGTACATGTACATGTGTACACATTTATACATGAGTGTACAGACAGACTCATACCCACTCAAACTGATGCAGATATTCTTATAATTTCAAGCACACACACACACACACACACACACACACACATCTATGTACATGTGTATATGTACACACATACATTACAAGATGACTATCTGGAAATTGTTTCTTATTCAACAGTTGTATTAATGTTGGCATTTTTATTGCCACTTTATCTCAGACCCTCCTATATACACTCACATTCCGTATACATAGATGTACACGTAATATATATAGTCCAAGTGATGACTGGAGATAATCTGTAATACTACACACCCACCTTTACAAATGTTGTTTACTACAAAGCTACTACACACGACACTTCATATTACATAGCAACACAACACAGCTTATATATGTAGTACTCCTAAAGTATATTAGAGACTCACATCCTACAACATGCAACAGCATCAAAACACAAAGTGAAGGTGCCTCTATTTGATCTATTGAAATAACTGTTAATCAACATCAACTTCATCATTTAATGTCTGCTTTCCATTCTAACAGAGGTTGGACAGTTTGACAGGAATTAGTGAGCAAGAAGACTGCATGAAGCTCTACTGTCTGCTTTGGCATGGTTTCTATATCGCATGGCTCTGGGTTCAGTCTCACAGCGTGGCACCTTGGGCAAGTGTCTTCTACTATAGTCTTGGGCCGACCAAAGCCTTGTGAGTGGATTTGGTAGATGGAAACTGAAAGAAGCCCATCGTGTGTGTGTGTGTATATTTATATATATGTATGTATGCATGTATATATGCATGTATGTGTGTATTTCTGTGTCTGTGTTTGTCCACCCCACCATCACTCGACAACCGATGTTGGTTTGTTTACATACATGTAGCCATAAATTAGCAGTTCAGCAATAGTCATCAATAGAATAAGTACTAGGCTTACAAAGAATAAGTCCTGGAGTCGATTTGTTCAACTAAAGGCGGTGCTCCAGCATGGCCGCAATCAAATGACTGAAACAAGTAAAAGAATAAAAGAATTCCCTTCCTAGTGCTTATGTGAAAGCGCATGGCTCAGTGGTTAGATCATCGAGCTCTTAATCATGAGGTAGTGAGTTCAGTTCCTGGACCAAGCTGTGTGTTGTGTTCTTGAGCAAGACACTTTGTTTTACATTGCTCCAGTTCACTCAATTGTAGGAATGTGTTGTGATATCACTGGTGCCACATTGTATCAGCATTTGCCTTTCCCTTAGATAATATCTGTGGTGTGGAGAGGGGAGCCTGATATGTGTGGGCGATTGCTAGTCTTCTATAATAACCTTGTCCAGATTTATGCTTTGGAAGGGAACATTCTAGGTGCAATCCCATGGTCATTCATGACCAAAGGGGATCTTTTCTCATTTTTACCCAAATGCGTACCACTTTACACAGTGTATTGAGTGCATTTTGATGTGACACCAGCACCTGTAAGATCACCAAGTACCTCATGAGACAAAATCCCTCAAATGAGTTGGGTATAGTACTGAGGGAGATGGTTCTATGCTAGATGATGGGAGGATTAAGTATAATAGCAGAATGGTCTTGTTGGAGAGAAGGTACATGGCTATTCCAGCCAGATAAAGAGAAGATGGTTGTAATGATGTGTCAAGGCAAACAGGAAGACAAATATAGATGAAGTGGGAGAAAGAATTGGATATGGTGAGTGAGTAGATAAGAAAGTCTGTGAGGGAGAGAAAGGAGATGGGAGATGGACAGATATGGGAATAGGAGAAAGCACTGAGAAGTGAACACAGATGGAGATATGGTCATGAATATCAGCTCAAAAGGAAGGTAGAGAAATTAGAGTAGATCAGGGAGGTTATAGATTATAGCACAGATAATGTGAAGTGTGTGGTGTGGGGTGGGGTGAAAGAAAGACGTACAGTGCCAGGGATGAAGTCAGAGATACGTAAGGATGGAAATGTTAGTTCAATAACTTACTGTCTTAAAAACAAAATAAAGGGACATGTTAGATAATGCAGTCTCCGAAATAAGATAACACAGGATGATCATGGCTAGAAAGTCTATGGCTATGAGTCTACCTGTTCAGAGTAAACTAGAAGAAAATAACAACATGAACTACACCAATAAATATAGAAGCTATAATGACATTTACAGAGATATTGCTCAAAATTTCTGCTTTTAGTGTTGTCTACTCATTAAAAAGATGCGATGTTAAATTTTATTCATACATTCATTTGAATTTTCTCACTTTAATGTTACACAAAAAATGATGACTGGAAAGGAGAAAAACTTCAAACAAAAATGTGAAAAAATTGCAATCATTTTTTTTCAAAACTATGTTGTACAGATTTGCTTCCTATTTATCTATCTGTTTGTTCGTCTAGCCATTCATCCATACATATGCGCATGCAATCATACACTCACTCACACACACACACACACTATAAATTCTTCTATTTTTAATACTAAATCATACAGACTTGTTTTTTTTTACATATTATAATGTTGTTATAAATAATGTAACCTTACTCTCTCTATCACTTTGCTCTCTTGTATTTTGCTTTTTGACATACAACTTCTCATTCCTAATCTGAATTTTCCATGTCCTGTCTAATTTCAGTTCATCTTGCAATCACCCTTATTTTTCTATCTCTCATTTGTTCTTGTACTCAGTATAAGATTTGATGAGACATCAAATCTTATATTCCTTCCTTTTGCAGTGTTGTATTGTTGTTTGTTTTGTCAAACGATAGTGGGGGGGGGAGGGACAAACACAGACACACAAATACATACACGCATATATATGTATGTGCATGTATATATATATATATGTATATATATATATATATATATATATATATATATATATATAGATGGATAGATAGATAGATAGATAGATAGATAGATAGATATGACAGGCGTCTTTCGGTTTACGTCTACCAAATCCACTTACAAGGCTTTGGTTGGCCCGACGCTATAGTGGAAGACACTTGCCCAGGATGCCACACAGTGGGACTGAACCCAGAACCATGTGGCTGGTAAGCAAGCTACTTACCACACAGCCACTCCTGCATCTACAAGCCACTCCTTGAACTATACCTCTCATAAGACCAGTTCCCATAGTGTATAAGTTGCCTAGATCACAATGTACATCGGAACAGGACACTTGCCTGTTGCAGAGTTCAAGGCCAGCAGTTTTGTGAGGAGGAGTACAAGTCATATACAGTGACCCCAGTACTTGACTGGTACTTTATTTTATCAACCCTGAAGGGATGACAAGGCAAGGTTGACCTACATGCCATTTGAACTCAGAATGTAAAGAGCCAGAAGAAATATTGCTAAGCATTTTGTCTGACATGCTAATGATTCTGCCGGCTCACTATCTTAACCCTCTGAATACCAGGCTTAAAATAAATACAGGGGAAAATTTAAGTGACTCCTTAAGGTAGTGTCCCAACTTGGCCACAATCCAATGACTGAAACAAACAAAAAAAATAACTAAAAGAATATCTGTCTTAGATAACCATTTCTACTATAGGCACAAGACCTGAAATTTTGGAGGAGAGGAATGAACAATTACATTGACCCCATGCTCAAGTGGTATTTATTCCATTGACCCTGAAAGGATGAAAAGCAAAGTCAACCTCAGTGGAATTTGAACTCAGAACATAAAGATGAACAAAATGCTACTAAGCAGTCTAACCAGCATGCTAATGATTCTACCAGCTCACCACCTTATATGTATTTGTGGAGATGAGGTGAACCGGAAGGAAAGGGTCAGTGACATGAATGGTTGTTGTCACCCTACCGCAAGAGGAAGAGTGAGTGAGGACATGGGTGGAAGTAGGACCAGCATGGTTCTTTTTGGCATCGGGCAACCGGAGTGGATGGACACATATAGACATGCAAGCTAGAAAGGGAATTAGTGGTCAGTTCTAGTGTCAGGCCAGGTGGGTAGGGTACATCTTGGATTTAACCTATCTGGAGAGTCAACACTGAGAGGTAGATGAATAGCACTTTGTTCCTTGTATTATAGTTCCCCATACTACAGTATCTTAGATAATCCTTTCTATTATAAGCACAAGGCCTGAAATTTTGGGGAAGGGTGCAGTCAATTATATCAACCCCGGTATTCAACTGATACTTATTTCATAAATCCTGAAAGGATGGAAAGCAAAGTTAACCTTGCTGGAATCTGAAATCAGAACATATCAACAGGAAAAATACCGCTAAGCATTTCATCCAACATGCTAGTGATTCTGCCAGTTTGCCACTTTTATGAGCATCTTAGATAATGGTTTCAAATTTTGGTTCAAGACCAGCAAGTTAATGGGTGAGGGATAGTTAATACCATTGACTCCAATATTCAAATGGTACTAATTTTATCAAGCCTCAAAGGACAAGAGGCAAAGTCAACCTCGGTGGAATTTGAACTCAGAACGTAAAGATGGATGAAATACCTCTAAGCATTTTGTCCGGCATGCTAACAATTCTGCCAGTTCATCACTTTTATATGTATCTTGGATAATGGCAGCAATTTTATTTTGACACAAAGGATTCTCACATTAAGTGGTCTGGTCATCAACTGTGATTTCTATGGACCACACTAAGGTTCATTAAAGTGTTTCTTTTCCCCCCTCTTTTCACCTATGTCTCCCACCCTCCACTTAATATCTGTCTGTTTAACTTAATAATTCCATTTAGTTAATATCACTTTTCCCAACCCTACTTGTCAACCTCACTTTCTGAAATATCTTTGTCTAAATCATTTTCATATTATATTATATCATATCTATGTATCTATCTATGTCTACATCTAAATACATAGACACACAAACACACACACACACATATATGCATGCATGTATGCATATATATATATATATATATATATATATATATATATATATATATATATATATATACATGTGTGTGTGTGTGTGTGTGTGTGTGTGTGTGTGTATGTATTTATATGTCTGGCTGGTTGTCT